>NW_028221445.1:0-54899 GCF_014529385.1 Adiantum capillus-veneris
CATAGAAGACTTGTAGAGAGGGACCATAATCTTTGGTAAAGACAAGTGGAGAGTTGATTTCCATGGGAATTTATCTATATGGGGTGGAAGATGGATATATTATTTTTCTACTACTAATTCACAAGAGGTAAGAAAGTTTGGGGGTATATAGTTGGTTATTGTATGCTTATTCTATTTACAAAGCAAAAAAGAAAAGGGTGGTAATATAAATATATGACTAAGGTGACATTTTTGGGAAGAGTATAATGTATGTGTCGCCACAAAGGTTAAACGAAGAGGGGGAATTTACTCTAGATAACTTAATAGCGTAGAAAAATATATACACATATGAGGAAGAGGACGTTGAGTAGGCTGACAAATGTTGCAAAAAGATGGTTACCATTTTATGCCACTCACCAACAATGTGTACTTTGTAAGGAATTCAAAGGTCAAGCAAAATAACAATTCAAATCATTCGCATCGAGAGCAGTGTTGACCTCAATCACCTAGGTATTGTGCGTGCTCTTGACATACAATTCAATCACCATGGATACTTATATTTCCTTAGTTCAATGGATTTTCCCTTGGAGATTTGATGGAGTGTGTGCCTACACCTTCTGGAAGCATCAGTGAAATTGTACTTGCCATGGGTGATCAAAAACACAAAAAACCAAATGAACCGGAGTTTGCAACAATGCAAAGCTTATCATCAATCATGCTTCGTCTTTGATTCATGCACTAATAAAAGCTTTGGCATTTGCACATGACAATGGAGTTATTCACAATGACCTTCACCGTTGGAACATTTATGCTAGACTTCACTAGAGAGGGAATACCAAGAGTAGGCATTATAGATTGAGGTCTTGCCCTTCGACCACCCTATGAGAGAAGACCAACAAATATTCGTAAGGCAAAGAGCATGCCAAAAGGCCTTGGCGAGCAGAGCTGAACTATTGAATACCAGATCTACATGCCCTTGGAGCAAATCAACCGATGTATATGCACTTGCATGGGGGGGGACGGTTAAGGAGCGAGCTCAGCGAGAAGCGAGCTTTGGAGCGAGCTTTTTTTTTTTTTTCATCCATACCACCACCTACCTCCCATTGCCTACCCCTTAGCAACCATCACCACCCACCACCCTAGCCCACCACTGTGGTTAGTGTGCTAAATTACTACCACCATGTGCCGCCCCTTACTCCTACCACCACCGCCAATTGCTGCCCCTCTCTCTATGGAGTAGCCAAGGACCTCCTCTCTCTCTCCTCTCCATCCTGCTGTCTTCCCTCTGTGGCATGTGTTCACTTCTCTTGCCCCGTGCACCCCACCCCTCTCACTTGTTGTCTCCCCCTCCCACACCCCCCCTAAACTAAACCCACCCCTCCCCGCCCTTATTCCTGGGGCCCCTTCCACTCTCTCCTCTCTCGTCTCACTCTCTTCACTCTACTCAACTCCCCCCCCCCCCCCCCCATCCGTCCCCGACATACTTGGCCTCTGTGGAGAGAGAGAGAGAGAGAGAGAGAGAGAGAGAGAGAGAGATGCTATTAGAGGTACAACTTTCTTCTAAGAATTCTAATAGGACACATAGAGAGCTTCCCTTTGCATCTCTTGACCTTCCCTTCATCTTGTGAAGGTGCTATTGCTCTGACGCTTACAAACTATTCATCAATGACGAAAAATGTGTTGGCTATTTGCATGGACTCCCTTCAATTGGCAGTTGTTTTGCTCGCATGCATTATTTAATAGGTGGACTCCCTACAAGTGCTAGTTGTTTTGCCTCCATTCATTTTTTTCAATAGAATATCCCAAGACTTCATAAACAAATAATTTCTTAAATTGTGGCTACATACTTGTAGAATGTTAAAAGTATTTATTTTCTTTTACTGAGACATACTAAATTTTGATTTGTCTGTGTTTTCTCACCTTCAAACTTGGAGAAAAATATTTTTAATTTTTAACGTGTTATTGGGATTACATAATACGTGGTTTTTTTCCTTCTTTTCTCTAAGTATTGAAGAGGAAAAGTGTGTCTCAGCGGCCTTAAGCTGGTTACTAATTCCAGAGAGCCACAACAGAAGAGTGAAAAGGGAAAAAAATAATGGATGTTGCAACAAAATATTGTAAATTTTACCTAAAAAATGATTGTAAATCTCCTTAAGAATGGACTAGAGAAACTTGTGTATGAGTAGGATAAGGTTTTTTCCACATAGTTGCTTTATCGTTAAAGCGATGCAGCTATTATTTTGAGCGACAATTGGGTTGCCATATTCTCAAAAGGCTTAAAATAGATGAAAAAAAAAAAGTCTGCGGTTTGATAGAGGAGGTTGACCAACCACCCTATTCTTTAGGCTCTATGTTTAACTTCCAAAAACCAAAGCCTGACAAAAACTCCTCCCTTAAATTTTAATGTTTTTATATTCTCAAAGGGTTGTAGACCCTTCCATTGCTTCGTCAACATTTGAGGACTTGGGACATCGCTTAGGCAACCATCAGTACACCACAACGATGAGTATATGCAACACCAAAAACATGCCAATACGCCATTCTACTACCTTGTTGATAATTATAAAAACAATAGAGAAATGTAAAATAGTGGTCAAAGCTGCAAATCGCTTGTACATTTTGGAAGGAGGAACATTCTCTTGTGATGATTATCCCTAAGAAAAAGACTTGGAGAATTTATTTGTGGAACTTGAATTTTATTGGAAATTCTATAGATAAGGTTTTTGACTATAGTCTAAGGTTTTTATGTTAACTTAATTTCTTTAAACTTTGTAGGTTCTCTCACCTTTAAATATAAATTTTGGAAGTAAAATCTTGGAATTCGTGCCTCATTTGTGGGCGGATTCATACTAAACCTAGATTTATTTTGGGGATTTCTTCACTCCTTGTGCGCGTATGTCGCACGTGTCAATGCAAGGAACTTGCCAATACACCGTGTGCGAGCCACAAATGGCTCCAAGCACACAACAAGCCTAAACTAGTAAGCTCAAAGATGGCGTTGGTGTGTCACGCATCGCTCTACGCTTCCTATCGTGGAGGATTCCTCGCCGCAAAGAAGAGGGAGACACCGTTATGTCGCACTCAACCGCCTCGCCACCATCGTGCCGCTGCAATGCTCTCTCTCTCTCTTCTCTCTCTCTCTCTCTCTCTCTCTCTCTCTCTCTCTCTCTCTCTCTCTCTCTCTCTCTCGCATACACACACACACACAAGGAGATGAAGAAGAAGAGGATGGAGATGGAGCAAGAGCACTCTTCAATTGACAAATGAGAGAATGAGTGAATTTTAGGTTTAGTTGACTTTTATATGAGCTCGTCCCATTCACACTTGGGCGCCCATGCTTAGCCAACTAATCCCTTGAATGTTCCAGTTAGAGTTTGCCTCTCATCGGCGATCACTCTTACCCTTTTTCTATTGGACCGACAAGCCCAGTACCTGACTCTACCAAGTAAATAATACAATCATCCGTCGTAGGTGATAGGGTGTCCGTGAGCCATGAGGGTTAACATGCCCCCCTTCCTGATGTAGATTCCGTCCTCAAAAGCTATTGAGTTGCAGCGCGTTCGTCAAGGTGGAAGAGCATTTGAGATGAATGTCCTTAGCCTTCTTTAGTCACTGCAAAATCAAACAACATTGGCACAGTAATTGCATTCTCATATTGAATTAAAAAGCATATGCAGTTGTAGGCAGACAATGTGATTGGTAACAGAATTTTAAACCATTTGTCAGTAATAAACATTAAATTGCAATATAATCAAATGCATAAACAGATGTAAAGGTAAAAATAATACAAGTCTGGGGTCACTAATTTAACGGTCGAAGGCACTAGAGATCGACTATTAATGCCATGGGTAAGCTTCTTAATTTTCTCTGGTCAATTAAGTTGTTTAATCCCGAGAGCCAAGTATTTCATGTTCGAGGGCTGACTAGAGGATATACCTAGAAGACCTTGTAGTTAAGCTACAATAAAAGGAATTTCTCATGAAATCATCGCCTGACTGATTACTTTTCTTTGACCCCCCAAAGTCTTTTCACAGTGATTCAATTTTGATGTGTGTGCTTATTTTGTATGCCTTGGGTTTTTTGCTTTTCAAGGAAAAGCACCCACACTGGGAACCTCTAGGGCTCTAGTACCATAGGTGATACATGTGAGTGAAGTACCAAATCAAGCTGATATTTCTCTTCCAGCTTAAGATTTTACATTGTGGCACTTTGATTTGTTTTTGTTTGTTCGTTTTCAGCATTTTAATTTTGTAACTTTTGGGGGGTCATACAACACTGTTACACCTCCCCAGGCTCATCACACTAGTAAACTCCCTTTATAATACTTAAGCTAAAGGTCAATAGGGACTAAGCCCACTAGAAAGCCCTAGTACATTTCACACAATGCTGCCTAAATCGGATTAAGAACCTAAGTAACCATTAATTATTAGAAAGGCATCCCCATGGTATTAAGAGAAGATCTATAACACCTAACTTGGTCAAACTAGCTTAGTCGGACTGCTTGATTTTTAAACATAGACAAGTGATTATGACAAAAAATTACATTGAATTTCATGTTTGGTACTAAACAAAGGCACTAAATATTATGCTACCAATCACAATCAAAGCAGAAAAACATAGATGCAAAGAAGATAAGGGGCAATGCTAATGGACAAGAAACACCTGTTTGTGTTGATGGTCGCGCTTGATTTGAAGAGTGAGTCGAGATAAAGATTCCATGAAGGTCCAAATTATACCCACAATAACATGTTCCTGTACACACGAGGAAACACAAAGAATACCTCTAGGAGGCACATCAGTGGGAAAAAAGAACTTTGCTAATCACTCAACTCTAAAACAGAAAGACTCCTATCGTACCAATTCTACCTACCCTCCATCACTTGAGTGATGAGGATCAAAGGTGTTTTATGGCATAGGTTTCTGTTTCAATGTACCGGATGTGTGTAGGTCTGGTCAATGTTTTGTCTTTTATTGTGCATACTCGTTTGCTAATTGTTCTTGCTCTTTCTTTATTTTTTGTTTTTTGTGAGTATAAGGCTTTATATGTACATTCCCTAAGATTGGGGATTGAGAGGTCAAGGAGGAGGTTGAGAGGGGAGTAAGTGAATGATGATTGTCAGCAAACACTCCCCCTTCCTTGGGTAGATCATACCGTTTGAAATGTGGTCACTCTTTGAAACCAATTGTTCCAGTTGGTAATAGGTGAGGATTTTTGCCAGTAGTTTTCTATTACCTTAGGTGCCTTGTCGAGTTGCAAGGGTGGTAAGGTACTCTCCCATTATTTTATTTGCAACATTGTTGTAGGTGGTGAACTTACAACGGAAGGTGCAAACTCTTTCTTGTTGTATGGATATGTACAATGGTAGATGGAGGTTGTGTCGAAGCTTCTATTTCCGTATAGAAACTAATTGAAGAGCAAGAAGCTTCATTTGATTTTCGTGTTCCTGAGCTAGGTGGAACAAATCGTTCTTTCTTCGGTACCCCAAACTAGCTCTGGAGTGGGTGTGTAGCATTCTGTGATTTTTTTCTTTCCGCGATCGTTGATTCGTTTTGGAGCTACGGGATTGGGCTCACATGGGTCAGGTGATAGGTAAGAACACAATCTACTTTTTGGCACCCAGATTTGATCATTTCCTTGATAGTAGTCTTGGGCTTTCAATAGTTGTTTAGGAATCCAACGCCACACTTTCTTACTTTTATTGGAGCGAGTGGTACGTTTCTTACAAGGCTTCTATTTTTTAGTACTAGCCATGGTCGCTAAAGAAGCTTTAGGGACCCACTTGTATGTTTTCTTTGTTATATTAGAATGAGTCTTGTCGCAAGCTATATACATTGCTCTAGCATATTTAAGGGTACAGGCATTTCATCCCCCTCAGGTGTTACCCAGGTTGTCCCCCTGTTTCCCCAAGTGTGTATGGTTGCTACTAGGTGGACCCAATCCACATTGTCTGACTCAGTCATCCCAGGTAGTACATGCATATAAGGAGAATCTTCCCCAACATCAGTGTCCGCTTTACATGTGTAACAATACTGCAATGGAGCCGAGTGAACTGTGGTGTCAGATCTATGATCAATTATAAACCTGTTTCCTAGAGAATGTGCTCGACCAGTTACTAGATCCACTCGAATGACAAAATCTTGGAACTGCAGGTAGACATGGTTTTTAGACCAGTCATGTACCATTTTTGCTTCCCTCATGAAAGGACGTCCTAAGATCATCTCCGATGCCATAGTGTGTTTGGAGAAATCCATAACAATGAAGGTAATCCTTATTTTATGTCCAAAGACCTTGATCTTGAGATCTTCTAGCATCCCAATAGGTTTAACAATAGACCCATTGGCCATCTTCACTACTATGGTTGTGGTCGCAAGGTGAGGTCTTCCCATAGTTTCCCAACAATTTTTAGTCACAATGCTAACCCTAGCGCCACCATCAAGGATTCCCTTCACAATTAATCCCTTAGTAGTGATTGGTATGGTCGCATTGGATTCATCACCCTCAATGTATTGTCCCAACTTGTTAACAGGTATTTCTATAACAAGGTTCTCATCTAGGTTGGGTTGTGGATCTAAGTGTTCCTGCTCTATTGGCATCTCCCCAGCTCCATCCATCTATGCAAATTGTGGTAGCCCAAACTTTAGTTCTCCATTGAGGAAGGCTCGAAGAGCTGAGACTAGCTCAGGGTCTTTATATAGTTTGGACATGATGGTGGTTCTAACTTATGAAGACATGAAATCCATCAATTTGGCAATGTTTAACGACACCTTTTGGCCTTGAGTCTCTTGACGTGGGGAAGATGGGATCTCCATTTCTTCGATAGGATCAAGTAGTCCTTTGAAAACATTTTTTCATCCAGAAGTGAGTACGCCCACTTTTCCATGACACTAGCTATGGCTAAGGGTCTATGGACTTGGTGAGGTTGTTGTTGCGTAGGGAACACGGTGCCTGTAATCTGGATCTTCCTAGGTGCTGGTTCTAGATCCCTTTGGGTATCTTCTACCAAACTCCTTAATTGCTTGACTCGCTCAATCTCCTCTGTAGGGTTTGGGTAAGTTCCTATCTTCTTTTTGGATCCTGGCCATTGTGGCTCATGAAGATCTTCCTTGTTGGTTTCTATGTTAGTGGTCGTTTTGGTCTCCATGGTTTCACCTGAATCAGAATCTTCTTCAGCGTCGTTCATATATACGGGGTCATCACCAGTCCCTATGTAAGTCTTTGAACTGGGGTCTGACTTCGCTGCTTTTTGCGATCTCTTTCTTCGTGTTTTCTTCTTTTTCTGAGATTGGGCAATTGATGCCGTGTCTCTTTCCTCAAGAATATAATTTTGTTTTTGGAGCATCGATCGTGTGAGTACGTTTACTGGTACCACGGGTATACTTGGTGATGGCTCCTCAGTAGGCATGATCTTCGGTGCATTTGGATTATTTGGAAATTGGGGAATCAAATGATCTGTGCCACATCGATTACACATGAGTATCGGCATTGTAGACGTGTTTGCTTGACTGGTTTGAATTAGTGTGGCGTTCTTTTGTAACCTAATAGGACACTCGGCTACACGATGTGGACCTCCACACTCATAGCATTGAAGAGGTGGTCTCTTAGCAGTGTAATTGATATTTTGGTCTCTTGCCGCAAGAGCAGCTACTTGATATACAGGTTTGACTTGTCTCCAATAGTCCTCCATGTAGTATTGTGGACTTTCTTCAAGCACATCCATCCCATAGGCAATATTAGGATCCATATCTTCCTCATAGCCTTCCAAACAAGAAATAGATGACTCACAACCCACTTGATTCACAGAAGTGATTCTCGGATGTGGCGGTTGCAATCCTAGCAACCATATGTTGTGATGTTTGTTCAAGAGGTGGGGCCAGCATCAATGCAGGCACTCGAGGTGTGTCTGTCCATGCTAAGGATGGTCTATTGTCCATCGCACACTTAAATACTATGCAATCCTTAGCTTGATGACCATACCTCCCACACGCATTGCAATTCCCATTGAATTTTACTCAAAAGTAGGGCATTCACTGGTTCTATGCGGTCCATAGCATACTGAGCACCATTGTTGCTCCCTTCTTGGATACATATGATTGTTTTGCGGAGCACAATTGTCTCTAAGACTCTCTTGAATAGCCTTGGTGAGATCTACTAAAGTCATCTCAGATATCTTTGGCTCCTTAGCAATAGGCTTTAGGGTCATTGGTTGATGCCCCGATGCTTGTGAGCTAATAGATTTAGACTCAACAGACACTCTTTCTCCTTGAATCATTAGATTATCCTCCAATTGGATCGCATTGGTGGGGACTGCTTCCCAAGTGGTGATACCTCTAATGACTAGGCCATTGTAGATATCCTCATGTCGTAATCCCCTAATGAATCTATCCAGCAATTGATTATTATTGAAGCGCTCATTTGGATTACAACGAGAATTCAAATGCTTCAAGCGACTTATAAAGTCTCTCACCGACTCTCCTTCCTCTGGTTGGACTTTCTGGAGCTGAGAGGCTACACCCCAAAGCACTCCCTCTCGTATGTATTCTTTCAAGGACAGTCTCCTAAGAGTAGGGTAAATCGTTTTTTCTTCCACCCTTAAGGTTCTATACCAATCCCCATCCTTTCCACTTAAGGTTAGGCTTAAAGCATTGCTCTTATGTAGGTCATTGTGTTCTCCTAGAGAATCACATATTTGTTCAAACACTTCGATATGCTTTCTCACATCCCCGTCTCCACTAAATTTTTGTGTGAGCTTGGCTATTTGTAGTCCCTTACTTCTAGGCTCTCTATCAGGCGCGTTACGCATATTCTCAGCAATAGATTGATCGATAGCTTGAGCAAATGTTGCCAAGTCACCTAAGTGAGCAGGCACCGTGGATGAAGGCGCTCCAGAGACTACATGTAGAGCAGGTATTGGCATTGGGCTTGGCGCATAGGAAGCCCTTGGGTTCCACGTTGGGTACGATGTTGTGCCATGTGGTGGTCCATAGTTCATATCGATGGCCCTAGGCATAGCAGACGTCGGATGTGGCATGCTAATGATAGCCGGTATAGTCCCATGGAAATAAGAGCTTGGGTGTTGTGGTTGTGGAGCATACGTAGTTGAAACAATGGGAGGGGTAGGGACTACATGAGTACGATGACCCATAGGTGCATACGATTGGTACACACTTGTAGGTACTGTTGCAGGCATTGAGCTACCATGTAGTGGTGCTTTACTAACAAATGAGGTCCATGGCGTGTTTCTTGGCATGCCCATCATTGGGGTAGGCATGGTAGCCGTGGTGTCATCAAGGGAAAGATGAGCTAGACTTGGAAAGATGAAGCTATCACTTGTGGGCTCAGATTGCACTGAAACCCCTGGAGAAACAACATATGGAGGATCCATCGGACTTACCGAGGGAGTCGCCATTTGCGATAAGGTCGGTTGTTTAGCCTTTCCTGTATCCAAAAATCTCATGAGACCCGTTGAAGGCATGTTGATCCCCTTGTTCTATCTCTCTAACTCAATCAACCTATGGATGACCTCACAAACTCTTTGTTGTTGATCCTCCACACTAGTAGCACCCATTGTGGATTGTAGGACATCTAACCAACCCACGTGATAGGTGTGACCTGTGTATAGATCGGTTAGAGTTTCTATTTGTAGTTAGTACTCCCAGTTCTCATTTAAGAACACTCCATCTAGGATTGAGGTGCTAGGGGTGTCCTTTGAGCTAGATGCAATGTTGCTTTCTAGGGGTTGGCCCTTAGCGGTTGTTAAGTAAGGAGCACTCGATTGCTCTCCTAGCAAAGATATTGACATAGGTCCTTTAGATTTTAACTCTCGTCGTTGCTCTGCCTTGCGTAAGCTCTCAATTTCCTTTTCCCTCGCTGCAAGGATATATCGCTCAACCTCTTGCTCTTCGGCAAGGCTTCTACCATCAGGTAATATGACCTTGGAGGGAAATAACTCTGAAGAGTCAGGAGGTGCAGTGAATGAAGTATTCACGTGTACATTCTCTAACGGTATAGGGTCTACGTTGGTCACGAATGGAGAATTTACTTCCCCACCCCCCTCATTTACATCATTAGCTCCATGTTCGGAGCGAGTGACTTTGCTAAAGGTTTCCTTCATGCGGCTAATCACGCTCGGCCCGGACCGCGGGCCCACGGCATGCATGTCTTGGCTTAAGCTATCAGGATTATGCATTGGGAAACCCTCCATGAGGTCATACTCAGAGGAAGAGTCACTAGCCGCTATGTTCGGGTCTTGGTTTGTACTACCTTGGGTCCCCGCCGAGGGCCCGGAACCTAAAGTAGGTGGATATTGAGAACTCGCGTAAGTCGAAATTCTCTCTAGTTGCTCCGTCTCTAGCACACGACCAGAGCGCAGATGCATGTGCCTTTGGCACCCTACAAGCATCGGCGAATAACCTCGAAGGTTAACCGCTTACCTTTTTTAAGCGTCCGTTTTCACTCGTGTTTTTTACGTTTTTTAAGTTTTTTTAATGTTTTTTAATGTTTGATTTTTTTTATTAAAGTGTGTGATAGCTCAAAACGAGCGTATCACTTAGAGGGTCGTTGTGTGCTTTATAGCACAATTTTCGGGCATCTGAAGTTCCGTTGGTCCTCAAAAAATCTATTTTTAGCTACATGTGAAGCTAAAATTCGTAATTTTAAAAGGCGATTGAAGCCTAGGCCTGAGCATGAGCTTGGGCTTGGGTCTGGGCTTGGATCTGGGAGATATTCCCGATCCCGGTCCTACAAAAAAATAATAATTAATTTTTTTATTTATTTTTTATTTTTTTAAGGATAAGGTCGCCGCGGCCTACGCAAGAGCACACGCACACTCTATCTACCTACTTCTAACTAATACACCTACTGTTACACACTAACACACTCTATTAACTCTCACAGATCTACTTCCTACTTACTATACACAGAAAACTAAGAACCTTAGTACACAAAGAATAAACACAGTACCTTTGAAAACTCCATTAACAAAAAAAACACACAATATAACACCAAATCCCTCTTCTCAACACACACACCCTCCTTCCTTACCTTTCCTACAATTGAAATTGCACCACAAAAGAAGCACAGAGTGCCATTCAAGCTTAGTGTATGGCATTCCCGGGCAGCGGCGCCAAAAGGACAAGTGGTGGATCTTAATACATAGTTCTTCTTAATATAATGACATAGAGTGTACAAGTGGTGTATCTTGAGACCAAACCACTCGTGCTACTAGGGATAATAGGTTAAACAAGTGGTGGGCTTTGAAATAAAACCCCCATGTACAAAATAAAATGGGTTTACGGTATTTAAATGGATCCTAGCTTGGAGACATGGTGAAGCTTGCTTCTCTCCATGTTTCAATGAAGCCTATCTTGGAGAAATGGTGGAGCATCCTTCTCTCCATGTTTCAATATAGTCTAGCTTGGACAAGTGGTGGACCTTTGGTTCTCTCTATGTTTCAATAGAGTTAGCTTGGACAAGTGGCGGACATTGAAACAAAACTCCCATGTAAAACATATCATGGGCATTTCAAGTGGCGAGAAAGGATACCATTTAAGATATAACCTTATAGGTTGGACAAGTGGTAGACCTTAACACATTGTTCTTCTTAATATAATGACATAGAGTGTACAAGTGGTGAATCTTGAAACCAAACCACTCATGCCACTAGGGATAATAGGTTAAACAAGTGGTGAGCCTTGAAATAAAACCCCCTAGAGTGTTTCAATGGAGCCTAGCTTGGAAACATGGTAAAGCTTGCTTCTCTCCATGTTTCAATGCAGCCTATCTTGGATAAATGGTGGAGCATCATTCTCTCCATGTTTCAATGGAGCCTAGCTTGGACAAGTGGTGGACCTTTGTTTCTCTCTATGTTTGAATAGAGTTATCTTGGAAAAGTGGTGGACCTTGGAACAAAACCCCCATGTAAAACATATCACGGGCATTACAAGTGGTGAGAAAAAATACCATTCAATATATAACCTTATAGGTTGGACAAGTGGTGGACCTTAACACCCAATTATTCTTAATATAATGACATAGAGTGGATAAGTGGTGAACTTGGGACCAAACCTACTAGGGAAAATAGGTTGGACAAGTGGTGGACCTTGAATGTAAACCCCCCATGTACAAAATATCACTCATGCTACTAGAAATAATTTGGTATTAAGGTCCATGTTTCAATGCAGCCTAGCTTGGAAAAGTGGTGGACCTTTGTTTCTCTCTATGTTTCAATAGATTTAGCTTGGACAAGTGGTGGACCTTGGAACAAAACCCCCATGTAAATCATGTCATGGGCATTACAAGTGGTGAGAAAAAATACCATTCAAGCTATAACATTATAGGTTGGACAAGTGGTGGACCTTAACACCAAATTCCTCTTAATATAATGACATAGAGTGTACAAGTGGTGAATCATGAGACCAAACCTACTAGGGATAATAGGTTGAACAAGTGGTGAACCTTGAATGTAAACCCCCCATATACAAAATATTATGGGTATTGGGTATTTCAATGGAGCCTAGCAACTTGGAGACATGGTGGAGCTTATTTCTCTCCATGTTTCAATGGAGCCTATCTAGGAGAAACAGTGGAGGTTCCTTCTCTCCATGTTTCAATGAGCGTAGCTTGGACAAGTGGTGGACCTTTCTTTCTCTATATGTTTTAATAGAGTTAGCTTGGACCAGTGGTGGACCTTGGAATGAAACCCCCATGTAAAACATATCATGGGCATTTCAAGTGGTGAGAAAGGATACCATTTAAAATATAACCTTATAGGTTGCACAAGTGGTGGACCTTAACACATAGTTCTTCTTAATATAATGACATAGAGTGTACAAGCAGTGAATCTTGAGACCAAACCACTCGTGCTACTAGGGATAATAGGTTGGACAAGTGGTGGACCTCGAATGTAAACCCCTCATGTACAAAATTATGGGTTTAGGGTATTTCAATGGAGCCTAGCTTGGAGACATGGTGGAGATTGCTTCTCTCAATGTTTCAATGGAACCTATCTTGGAGAAATGGTGGTGCATCCTTCTCTCCATGTTTCAATGGAGCCTATCTTGGACTAGTGGTGGACCTTTGCTTCTCTCTATGTTTCAATAGAGTTAGCTTGGACAAGTGGTGGGTCTTGGAACAAAACCCCTTTGTAAAACATAGCATGGACATTACAAGTGATGAGGAAAAATATCATTCAAGATATAACCTTATAGGTTGGAACAGTGGTCATGGACCTTGACAAGTGGTGAAGTCGGATACCATTTAAGATATACCCTTATAGGTTGGACAAGTGGTGGACCTTAACACCCAGTTATTCTTAATATAATGACATAGAGTGGATAAGTGGTGAATCTTAAGACCAAACCACTCATGCTACTAGGTATAATACGTTAGAGAAGTGGTATACCTTGAATGTAAACACCCCATGTACAAAATATCATGGTTTTAGGGTGTTTCAATAGAGCCTAGCATCTTGGAGACATGGTAGATCTTGATTCTTTCCATGTTTCAATGGAGCCTATCTTGGACTAGTGGTGGACCGTTACTTCTCTCCATGCTTCAACGGAGCCTAGCTTTGACAAGCGGTGAACCTTTGCTTCTCTCTATGTTTGAATAGAGCTAGCTTGGACAAGTGGTGGACCTTTGCTTCTCTCTATGTTTGAATAGAGTTAGCTTGGACAAGTGGTGGACCTTGGAATGAAACCCCCATGTAAAACATATCATGGGCATTTCAAGTGGTGAGAAAGGATACCATTTAAGATATAACCTTATAGGTTGGACAAGTGGTGGACCTTAATACATAGTTCTTCTTAATATAATGACATAGAGTGTACAAGTGGTGTATCTTGAGACCAAACCACTCGTGCTACTAGGGATAATAGGTTAGACAAGTGGTGGGCCTTGAAATAAAACCCCCCATGTACAAAATAAAATGGGTTTAGGGTATTTAAATGGATCCTAGCTTGGAGACATGGTGGAGCTTGCTTCTCTCCATGTTTCAATGAAGCATATCTTGGAGAAATGGTGGAGCATCCTTCTCTTCATGTTTCAATATAGCCTAGCTTGGACAAGTGGTAGACCTTTGGTTCTCTCTATGTTTCAATAGAGTTAGCTTGGACAAGTGGCGGACATTGAAACAAAACTCCCATGTAAAACATATCATGGGCATTTCAAGTGGCGAGAAAGGATACCATTTAAGATATAACCTTATAGGTTGGACAAGTGGTGGACCTTAACACCCAATCCCTTTTAATACAATGACATAGAGTGGAGAAGTGGTGAATCTTGAGACCAAACCTATGAAGTTACTAGGGATACTAGGTTGGACAAGTGGTGGATCTTGAATGTACATCCCCTATGTACAAAATATCATGGGTTTAGGTTGTTTCAATGGAGTCTAGCATATTGGAGACATGGTGGAGCTTGCTTCGCTCCATGTTTCAAGTGGTGGACCTTCAAATAGTTTCCCATACCTAGTTTAGACAACCCATACACTTTGCAACTCTAAAGGTTGGACGAGTGGTGGAGCTTTGTTTATTTCCATGTTTTAATGGATCCTAGCTTGGACAAGTGGTGGACCTTGGAAAAAAGTCCCCCTTGTACAACATAGCTGAGTTTTTTCATGTTTTAATGGAAGAGAGATTCGACAAATGGTGGAGCTTGCTTATCTCCATATGGATTTTAGAACTAGCTTGGACAAGTGGTGGAGCTTTGCTTTTCTACTCTTCATAATACAATGATGTATAGGTTGGTTACATGGTGAATCTTAAAGCCAAACCTCCCATCTTACTAGAGATGATAGGTTGGACAAGTGGTCAACCTTCTATCATTTCTCCATGCCTATAATTAGACAATTAGTAGAACTAGCATCTTTCTATGTTGTCTAGAGCTGATCTTGGACAAGTAGTGGACCTTGCTACTCTCTTCCTTGGTTTATTAGTTTGAAGACTCATTATATATACTTGCTTAGATCTATATAATCACTCATTAGTTAGGTTACAAGTAGGTATGTAATTTGTTAGCCTCAAGGGACTTTGAATATTGAATAGTAAGAAGGTCAAGTGCTGGTTTGAAGATCTTTTGCTTATCTAAACTAGACTCTAACTCAATAATAAGTTTCTTAAGTTCCACGAATTGTCCTATCTAGGCTCCAAAAGAGTCTTAATTGGTTTGTGCTAGATTCTAACTTCCTTGATGGGGTAGAATCCTAGAAAAATGAGGCACTATAAGTTTTACCTTAGCTCAAATGGATTTTCACTTAAACTAGACTGCAATTTGGCACTCTAGTATCTTTGTCTCGATGGATTTTAACACTAGATACATAGTAGTGATATTTAAGCTTCATGTCTCTTCACTTGATCGAGATATGAGACCATACTTTCAAGGTCACCACTTGTCTTACTTAAAGACCAATGTGAGACATGGGAGCAAGAAATCCATCCGATATTGTTTTAAGGACTATTACATAGACAATCAATAACTTAAGTAAAGCAAAACGACTTGGATCTTTCACAATTAATAACTTAAGTAAAGCGAAAAAGACTTGGATCTTTGACAGTTTTTTTCAAACTAAAAAAGCACAATCTCATGCTAACAAAACTATAAATCACAACTGAAAGTTTTGAACAAGAAAAAGATCAGCAATCTTAATAAGAAGGATACTTTTCATTTCATTTGATGATTACAAACTAAAAGAAAGTCTCTCAAGAAATTGATAAACAAAAAATGTAGGTGACTGCTTCATTATTTTGAGCAAAAATATCAAAATCTCTATTGATTAAGCTCCATCTAGTAGTATCCTTTGTAAGATCCTGCAGGAAGGAATAAAAACGAAGATTTGTTAGATACCATGCACATGAGTGTTCAAGCATGTGTATCAAGAATATATGACATGTCACTAGTACCTTAGGGTTGGTTTCTATCCAGCCTTAGAAGATTGTTCTTAGCTTTCACCTTATTTATATAAGCCTTTGTTGTGGTTGCCTTCAAAACTCCTTTTGTGTTACAACCCAATTGCCTAGCTAAAGTGGTCAACTGTGACACCTTCATGCTTTCAATGGGTGTACGTTCCTTTGCCAAGATCTCTTGTATTTGGGCTCTTCTCATTTCATTGTGGTGGCTTGTGTCACTTGCATCTTCAATGATAGTTTCATCTCTGTCACCTTTTGCAGGTGGTATTCTTATTGTAAAGAACACCTTAGCTGACCAAACATCATTTTTCTGCTTCCAATACTCCATGATTTGTTTGTATTCACTATCATTTGTCACTATAGGTTGTCCATAACGATTAGAAGCAATTAAATCACGCACATCCCTTCTCTCATCAAGCTGAATCAAGTATGGCAGTAGCTCTTCCAAGAGCATATTGTCAACCATCTTCTTAGCATCAAATTGTGGTGGAAAAATGCAATTTTTTGCTGGTGAAATACATCCCTTGTAAGGAGAGTCATCAATAAGCATTGTTCTTTGTGGATCACATTCAAACCCCATGGCAATTTTGGCTAGAGGCTTGAACATTGCCTCAACGTTTGGATTGTCGGGTCTAAACAATTTTTGAGTTTGAGCGGTGTAGCAAACATCTTGCGACCAAATTGCAAAGAAAGGCAATGTATCCTCAGCTAAGTTGTTTAGTGCTGCAAGGATTTGATACACATTATTCCTAGTAGCTGTCGACCAAATTGCAACATTAAACCTCTGTAAAATAGTCTTCAAGAATTGGATGCAACCTGGCCTGAGTATAATATATCTTTTTGAATCCATTTGCACTGAGTTGTGGTGTGAGGATGGTTGAGGGGAACATTTCAACAATAGACCATTTAAATCCAATATAATTGTAAGCATGGATTTCTCAACATCTACGCTACATGACGTAGTACCAATTGGCAATAGCTCGTGAGTGGACTTTTCAGTCTCTTTTGATGTATGTTGCATTTTTGAAGCATCGATTTCTTGGTTCTCATTATTGGAAGCTTGCTCAAGTTGCACAACACTATACTCTATTACAGAAATATCATCCATCTTGGGCACTTTAGAAACCATAGAATCTATGGATTCTATAGTTGTTGATTGAGCCATAGGAGCATTATCCATCTCAGTTTGTGAATCTAAGAAAACACACACACAAATGGTATCTCAAAACCACTAGAATTTTATTCACCATATTTATAAGTAGAACTCCTAGTAAGAAATTTATTTAAGGTAAAGTCGTTGTTAGAATCCTTGCAACCATTTTCAGCATTCGTACAGAAAACACCACTTGTCTAAAATACAATCTACTAACTCAACATTTTCCATCCTACACTTTATTAAAGATGAGTACTTAAAGTGAAAACTAAAAGCCACCCTTGTTGAGGAAACATGGATACAAGGTCCACCAAATGTCCAACCTATACTACAAGCAAACAATTAGAGATTTGGCTTAGATTTGGATTCAAAGGCCACCACTTATTCAAGTAAGATAACTCCACTTGTTTAAGACACTAATTTTTGAAGCCCCACCACTTGTCCAACCTAGAAATTGATTAAATTTTGGTAAGGTTTATCACAAATCTAGAGTAGAATCAAGATTCTATGGCCAAGGTAGTCAAATAAGTTAGACAACACACAAAGCATAAGAGCACTTTAGATTCTCATTGAGAATAAACTAAACAATAATCAAATGTTATATTCACTTGAGATTTCATCCATGAAAAATGAAAATGATGCATGTACTTGAGATTTCCATCCATGTACAATACTTTACAATGTCAAGTAAAGTTATAGTCAGCAAACAACTCTTCTCCTGCTTCAACTTGACAAATAGTCTCAATGCATACATGGCCATATTCTTCTGGCTTGATGTGTGAAGAGGTGCATTTATGCTAAGGTGGAAAATTTTGATCAAATGTATAGCGTACGTTGGGACAGAAATTTGTACTGTGAGAACTATTTATATAGCCCGACACGTTTCCTTCTTCTACACAACCAATAATGTATGATTGATCTTCCTCTTCTTCTATGTTTGGATCCTCTAGAAGAGAATATTTATAAGCTCTTGAAAATATTTTGCATATCTTTTTCCAGTCTTGAAATCTATACTTATGCCCTCCATAGTTTAGAATAGTCAAACCACTTTCCAGGGTAGTATGCACAAATAGCCCATAACCAGCTCCTTCAATACATGAAAGTCGCACTTCAAAATCCACACCGTTAATATGGAAAATTACATCTTTGGGAATAGGAAAATTTGGTGTCCCAAAAGGATCTTCATGCCAATCATAGTGTGAAATACATCTAGTTTTTATATCACTTAACTCCTTTGTGTCTGCAAAAAGAAGAAAATATTATGCATAAAATAATGACAATATCAAAGAAAGATATCATTATTTTATAGTCCAATAGGTCCATTGTATGGAAGACTTAGAGTGCCTCTTACATGGTGCCTCCAAGGTTTCCAAAAAATAAAATCATTGGAAAAAAAAGGCCACTGCGTCTCCAATCTATTGCCCATTTGAAGCATAGAGAGAACCAAGGTCCACCACTTGTCCAAGCTAGACATGGAGCATTAACACAAGATCCAACACTTATCCAAGAACCCTATAGTATATGTGGTAACATGGGATGCATTGATGCAACAAAAGTAGTCTAGCCTCCTCATCCATCTCTTTTTTCTTGTAGCCTAGAGGGATTAGTTTCAAGGTCTATCACTAGTCAAAAACTACACATAGAACATTGATACAAGGTTCCACCACATGTGAAACCTATCATCCCTAGTAGCATGGATGGTTTGATATCAAGGTTCACCGCGTGTCCTACCTATACTCTATTGTAGCATAGAGATTCTGTTTTGGTGGTACTACACTTGTCCAAACTTGGCTTGTTGTTGATATTTGGAGGTAATCAAGGGTCCTCCACTTGTCCAAGTTAGGCATATAAAACAATTGCAAGGTCCACCATGTGTACAACATATGATTGATTATAGCATGCATGGTCTTATTTCATGGGCAACCATCTTCTCTCCAACATGTGTCCAACCTCGGCTCCATTGAAGCATGGAGAGAAGCAAGGTCCACCACTTATCAAAGCTATTATTTTCTCCCAGTGCTTTCAAAACCCATAATACGTTGTACATGGGGGGGGAAATTCTTGTTTCAAGGTCCACCACTTGGCTAAGATTGGATCCATTGAAACATAAAGAGAAGCAAGCTCTACCATTTGTCCAAGCTAGGTGCCATTGAAACATGAAAACCCCATAATATGTTGTATACGGGGGGTGTTTTTCAAGGTCTACCACTTGTCTAAGCTATGGTCCATTGGAACATGGAGAGAAGCAAAGCTCCACCACTTTTCTAAGCTAGGATCCATTGAAACATGGAGAGAAGCAAGCTCCATTGTTTGTCTAAGCTAGGCTCCATTGGAACATGGAGAAAACAAGCTCCACCACTTGCCTATTATTGCATAGAGATTCTGGTTTGAAGGTCCACCACTTGTCCAACCTTGCCTTCATGTATGGAGATAATCAAGAGTGCAATGCTTCTCTAAGCTAGGGACATAAAAGAGTTTCAAGGTCCACTACATATACGATCTATGATGGGTTGTAGCATGGGAGGTTTCATTTTAAGGTTGACCACTTCTCCAGCTCCGCTTGTCCAACCTCAGATCCATTGAAGCATGGAGAATAAAGGTCTACCAACTCTCCAAAATAGGCAAGAAAATCTCTATAAAACCCATGAATTGTTAATATATGCTATGCTGTGGAGTTTTATTTGAAGGTCCACTCCTTATCCAAGCTACAATCCATTGAAGCATGGGAATAAGTAAGATATATCTCTAGTCCAAGATAGGATCCATTGAAACATAGAGAGAATCAAGGTCCGCCACTTGTCCAAGCTATGCATGGGTAATTGATATAAGGACCACTACGTTTTCACCTATACTGTGCTCTATCATGGATGGTTTCATATCCCACCAATTTTCCAACCTATTTAGTAGGTTGTATTATGGGGGTTTGGTTTCAAGGTACTTCACTTGTCTAAGGTGGGTTCCATTGAACCATGGAGAGAAACAATGTCTACCACTTGTCCAAAATATGCTCCTTTAAAACATAAAAGCAAGGTCCATCACTTGTCCAAGCTAATGTTTCTCTCCATTGAAGCATGGAGAGAAACAAGGTCTACCACCTGTCCAAAATATGCTCCATTGAAACATAAAAGCAAGGTCCACCACTTGTCCAAGCTAATATAACAAATGGGTGTTGGTTACAAGGTGTACCACACTTGTCTAAACTAGTCTCCATGCAAGGTCCACCACATGTCCAAGCTATATGAGCTTGGTTTGAAGGTCTACCACACCTCTTGAAATTAGGATCCATGTAAGGTCCACCTTTTGTCAAGCTATGCCTTTAGTGAGTACTAAAACTAAGTAAATTGCAGTACTTAACTACCTTTCCAAGCTCATTAAGATTTTGGTCTCTAAGGCCACCACCACATGTCTAATCTATGCTCTAATTGATTACTTATGCTAGTTCTCAAAGTCCAAACATAAGCTCCCTTCTAGCAAGGTTAGTTTAAATTTAGGCTCCAGCACCTGTCTAAGCTAGGTTCAATTTATCAAGCATCACCATTTAACCATGCTACGATCTAATATATCATATCAAGGGGGTATTGATAAAAGGTCCAAAACTTATTGAGTTCAAGATCTTAAGTAATTAAGTCTTTGTGAGTATTAACTGTTATAGTTTTAGTCTAAAGATCCACCATTCAAAAACTCAAGTAATTTACTATTTACATTCAAACCTTGAATGCTTGAGATAAAAAATACAAACTCAATCAATACTATATAAAGCAAAATCTAACATTAAGAGTATCAAATCAGTAACAAGAAACACTAACATGCACAAGAAACTCAAAACATACGTGTCTCCATTTCCAAAAAGTCCTCCATTGACAGAGGATGTTGTTGTTCTTCTTCTTCTTCTCTTTGTGGAGAGCACTCCTCTGTAACAGGCACAGTGTCGTCTGATTGCGAAGTGGATTGTTGAAGTCCAACCCATTTTTCTATATCTTCATGAGACTTAACAAAGTCTAGCAGCATGGTCTCCACGTTTTTTGCCTCCTCCACACTATCAATTAAGCATATAACTTCTTTTTTCTGTTGTATTCCTTCTTGTGCAACCAAGGAGCCATCACCAAAAACATCAACAAGCTTGCGTTCTTCAAAACAATATGTATGAATGTAGTGCTTGACCAAAGCTCTTTTTTTGGCCTCCAAATATTGCAAATCTGACAAATCATTATCTGCTACTTGAAGAAGAGAACAATCAATTGGCATGGGATGTTCCTCTGATCTTCTTCTTAGGTCTTCAAATGCATTGCCTTGTCCCAAGAAGGCAATAACTGTTAGGAATTGAATTGCTCCTTTGCAAGGAGCTGATGGAAAGTGATGCAATGCACCACAACAATGGTAGCTCAGATTATCTCCCATGGCATGAAAGGCACATTGCAATTTTGTGAAGTTAGTGAAATCCACAAATGCAAGAAAGACAAATCCAGGATCTGTTGACCCTCCAGCAATAGCCAAGATCCCATCCAAAGCATTGTTAAATGTCTCCTCACTCCACTTCAAATTGCCTCCAACGTTTTTTGTCATATCTAAAACACATAAGCCAATAGGCACTTTATTATTGAAGTGGCGCATCAAGTAGAGATTGCCTTCCATTTGTAGGCTCACCACATAGATTGACCATGGCAAATCTCTAGGCTCAGTTTTCTCCTTTTGAAGGTGAATTGCCCATTGCATGTATTTTATTGCTCCATGTGGAAAAGCCATTTTCTTTGTTCCACGCGTCAAACTAGATCTGATCCATTCCTCGCATAGCATTAAAATTGTTTTATAAACAACATCATTGATGTTATACATTTTGACCACCTCCTCCCAGTCTTTACATGGTGAAGACTCATTCAAATTGTTGAAGCCTTCAAGAAGTGCATCTTGAATCAATTTGTCTTGCTTCAACTGCTTGATTCGATCATACATGTCAGTTGCATCACCATCCTTTGCACTCTTGGACAGTAAAATCTTCTCATCTCTAATCTCTTCTTGAATAGTCTTTACCTCTGATTCCTCAAGGCCACAAAGGTATCTAAATACAATTGTTGGGGGTTTCTTATTCTCCTCTTCTAGCCTTTCAATGATTTCTATCCAGTAATCATAAATTAAATCAGAGTACGTGACCATGTGTGCCTGTTTAGCAATCCAACTTGCTGCTGCACTCATTCTTGCAAATCGAAGAAAAGCCTAAAAAGAAATAGAGAAATAATTAAACTATTGAGCAAGATTTGTTAATTAAACACTATCAAAAAGACAAAGAAAATAACTTACATCCCATCCGGCACGAGATGCATGTCCCTCTGCAATTCCACTTGTTGCCTTTGGTGGTCGTCCTGAGAAGATCCATTGACTCCGTAAATGTCTCAATATTTGGCTGTAAGGTTGCTTGACATATAATGCATGAGCCTCCTCATTTGCAATGGCAGATATAGCAGTTGCAACAAATGGAGGAGCATTCACAACAATGCGAGCCTTTCTAAATTTATACACGCTAATCAGTCTTTCAAATATCTCTTTGTTGTTTTGTTCGTTGTGAAGCAAAACTTTTGCAGCATAGATTGAATGCTGCCCATCAAGAATCCAATAATGATAATCTTTAATTTTTTGCTCCTCTACCTCTTCTACTGCCAAAGGAGTCCCCTTCTTTAATTTTGCATTTCGAACAGGCATCAAATATGCACATGCTGCAGGCTTGGTCGTACTCCGTGAAAATCCAAATAACACACTTTCAGCGTGTTTTTTATCCATAATACGTGCATTATAGTGATCAGGAGCAAGCCAACAATACTGAATAGGGATATCAAATTCCCTATATTGGAAAGGAAAATAGTTTATGTACTTATTCATTCCACCTGTATCTTTTTCTTGTCCTTTCATGGCCTCAGCTTCTAAAACATCTGGATCCACAATTCTCATCTTTGACATTGAACCCTCTGTTGATGAGGATGCCAAAGATGCCTTGTCTACATCCAAAATGGAACTAGTTTTCTTAGCTGCTACTTTCTGCACTTTTGCTTGCTTCTTTGTGGATGGTGGTCGTGAAGCTTTCACCTTTTTTCGTTGTAGTGTGGCAATGATGGAGCTTTCAAGTTGATCTGCTGTGATATTTGGATTTGATTCTGTAAACTTCCATCCTCGAGAAAACATTGTCTCTTCTTTGTTTTTAGACATGCGCTCCAATGCATATGCTCCTGGAGATAGTTGAAATTCTAGATTCATTGGAACTAGAATGTCAATGCATTCCACCTCCGGATGACTATCAACTACAGAGACAGATGCTTCCACAACTTGTCCAACATCTTCAAACAAGCTGTCATTCTCCTTTTTGGCAATAAATAGATGCACCTCATGAAATTGTGCACCCTCTATACCATGTATGTCCAAATACCATTTCCTAAGATCATTGCAAGTATAGACAACTGAGACAGGAACCCTTGCAACCTGTTTTTTTGGAGCCATCTTTCCTGAAACAAAAAAAACCAAATGTTATTTTAACATATACTTTTTTGTAATGGATTAAGTTTTTGTGAATAGAGGGTCCACCACTTGTTCAAGCTCGATCGAAGCAAGTATACATAGTGATCTTTTAAGCTAGTAAACTAAGGGAAGGGAGAAGTAAGGTCCACCACTTGTCCAAGCTCAGCTCTAGACAACATGGAGAGATTCGAGGTCTACTAATTGTCTAATATAGGCTAACTATATTGAAACATAGAGAGAAGCAAAGGTCCACCACTTGTCCAATCTAGGGTCCATTGACACATGGAGAGAAGGATGCTCCACCATTTGTCCAAAATAGGCTCCATTGAAACATGAAGAGAAGCAAGATGCACCATGTCTTCGAGATGCTAGGCTCCATTGAAATACCTTAAACCCATGATATTTTGTATATGTGGGGTTTAAATTTGTTAAGTATGGAGCCTGATTTACCCTTGTAATTTTCTGTGGTAAAAGCGCACATTTGTAAGGCCCCCATTATGAGGAGAAGCCATCTTGCGTGAAGGAAAATCACTCACCGGAAACCAAAATTTTCACGGACAAGAATCAGGGGCAGCTTTAAAGGCCTCGAGGACGGAGGCCCTCGAGATTTTTTTTTTTCGCCGGAATATTATGGCCGGGCGACGGCCGGAAAGTGGTCGGAAAACAACCGGTCAGATGGCCGGTGGTCGGAAGTCAATGGCCGGTGCAGGCCGGTGGTCGAAAGTCAATGGCCGGTGGCCGGTGGCCGAATTCAAACGCGGACTTGTCTTCTCAAGGGCGGCCACACATGGGTGGATTGGAGGGTCCGATTTGGACTTATTCGCACAAGGGCGGCTACACATGGTTGTCTCTCATAAGAGAGAGCAGCCCTTTTGGCCTATAAAAGGAGGCCATTTCTACACACATTTCATAGTGTGAAGTTGATGCAACAAGGTGAGTGTGAGGTGGTGAGAGTGAAGCAAGGCGGGAGCTCCATTAAGGGTATAATCCCTTTGTAAACTACTTCTTGTTTTGAAGTACTAAAGCCATTGAGTGGCTGCTTTCCCGTGGACGTAGCCCACATTGGGTGAACCACGTATATCGTGTGTACTCTCTCTCTCTCTCTCTCTCTACTCTATAATCTTGTGTATATAAATCTGTCTCTCTCCATTAAGTAATCTACTCAATTATCTATTTAGCTACGTCTTATTTCCTAACAACTGGTATCAGAGCAAGGTTTGCTCGTAGCTAAATTATCTCAAGGAAAGGATTCCTTGAATTGAGTGGGAGTTATGGCGGAGGAAGGGAAGCTCAAGATTGAGAAGTTCAACGACAAAAACTATCAACATTGGAAGATGCAGATTGAAGACTGTCTCTACCAGAAGGACCTCTATTTGCCACTAGGCGGTCTTGCGAAGAAGCCCGCAACAATGGCAAATGAAGCATGGATTGTCCTTGATCGAAAGGCACTGGGAACAATCCGGTTAAGCTTGGCGTCAACGGTGGCCTTCAATGTTTTGGAGATGAAGACCACGGGGGACTTGATGAAGTCACTTGACGACTTCTACGAGAAACCATCGGCATCCAATAAGGTATTTCTTATGAAGCGCTTGTTCAATCTAAAGATGGCAGAGAATGGTTCAGTTGCAGAACACCTAAATGACTTTAACACAAACATAAGTCAACTTCGATCAGTGAAAATAAATTTCGATGATGAAGTGTGAGCTCTCCTTATACTATCATCTCTACCGGATAGTTGGGACAGCCTTGTGATGGCTGTAAGTAATTCTATCTCTGGCACAAATACTCTTAAGTTTGATGATGTTGTGGGTGTTCTCCTAAGCGAGAAAATGCGAAGGAGAAGCACAGGAGAATCATCAAGTGCTGCACTATCAGTGGAAACAAGAGGAAGGCTTAAGGAGAGGTTCAAAAACCAAAAGGGTCGTGATCGCTCAAGGCGGAGCAAGTCACGCACAAAGTCAGTTCTTGAATGTTGGAACTGCGGCAAGAAGGGCCACGTCAAGAAGGATTGTTGGTCCAAGAAGAAGAAGGAGACAGAGTCTCAAGACAACAAGCCAACATCGGAGGCCAATGTGGCAGGTAAAGTAGAGCAAGATGCTCTAATTCTCTCATTAGACAATGTGTCTAATTCCTGGATAGTAGATTCCGGGGCTTCATTCCATGCGACACCACACAAGCAACATTTCCAAGACTACACCAAAGGTAATTTTGGGTATGTATACTTGGGAGATGATGAAGCTTGTGAGATTGTCGGCAAAGGTACAGTTTCTGTCAAAACTGCTAACGGAAATGAATGGAAGCTTAAAGATGTTAGGCATGTTCTTCGCAAAAATTTGATCTCTACAGGACAATTGGACGATGAAGGTCACAACATTGCATTCGGAAACAAACGGTGGAAGATCTCAAAGGGATCTTTGGTGGTTGCCAAGGGTGAAAAAGTCGGTACACTTTACTTGTGTACTGTTAGCACGCAACCTTCAGCTTGTGCAGCAACTACAGAAGTTGACAGTGCGGTGTGGCACTACCGACTTGGGCATATGAGTGCCAAAGGAATGCAAATCCTTCAAACAAAGAAGCTTCTACCAGGTTTGAAAGAAGTGTATTTAGAGTTCTGTGAAGATTGTGTTTATGGTAAACAAAAGAGGGTAAAATTTCAAAAATCGAGAAATGAAAGAAAAAATAAAAAACTTGAGTTGGTTCATTCTGATGTTTGGGGTCCTGCAAGTACACCATCACTTGGTGGCTCATTGTACTATGTAACATTCATAGACGATGCGACTAGAAAAACATGGGTTTATGTCATGAAGAATAAATCCGATGTATTTTCCATATTTCAAAGGTGGAAAGCCTTTGTGGAGAATGAAACAGGTACCAGGGTTAAATGCCTCAGATCCGACAATGGAGGCGAATATTGCAGCCAAGCTTTTGAAAGCTTTTGTGCTAGCAATGGCATTCGGAGGCAAAGGACAACCCCAAGGACACCTCAACAAAATGGGATTTCGGAAAGGATGAACAGGACAATCATGGAACGAGCACGAAGCATGCGGCTACATGCAGGCCTACCGCTTGAGCTTTGGGTGGAAGCTGTAACTACGTCTGTGTACTTAATCAATCGGTCACCCTCAACGGCATTGGATGGGGGAGTTCCAGAAGAGGCATGGACAGGTAAACCGGTGAATTATGCATTTCTCAAAGTGTTTGGGTGTGAGGCTTTCATGCACATAGATAGAAGCCTAAGATCAAAGTTAGATGCAAACTCCAAAAAGTGTTTCTTCATTGGCTATGGAGAAGGAGACTTTGGGTATCGCAAATGGAATCCTGAAGATGGTAAAATCTTAAGGAGTAGGGATGTAATTTTTAACGAACAAAATATGTACAAAGATTACTTGGAAAGAAAACAAACAAAAGAAACAGATGATGAGTACATGGAGCTCGAGGACGGTGAAGACTCAAGGACTGCAAACGGTGACAATGTGCAACAACGTCAACCAAATGAGGAGCCTCAACCTATTCCCCGAAGATCTACAAGAGCAAGTAGACCTCCAGAAAGGTTTGTTCCTTCCTTCAACCATCTCTTGATCTCAGATTCTGGAGAGTCGGAATCATATGAAGAAGCTATGCAACATGAATCCAAAGAAGAATGGACGAAGAGCATGCAAGTGGAGATGGACTCACTACATCGCAACCAAACATGGGAGTTGGTTGAGTTGCCTAAAGGTAAGCGGGAACTTCAAAACAAATGGGTGTACAAGCTAAAGGAAGAAGAAGGTGGGAAGAAAAGGTACAAGTCTAGGCTTGTGGTAAAAGGTTTTTCTCAAAAGAAAGGTATTGACTTCAATGAAATATTTTCTCATGTTGTAAAAATGAACTCAATTAAGCTTGTCTTAAGCCTTGTGGCTGCTCATGATCTAAATCTCGAGCAAATGGATGTAAATACGGCATTCCCTCACGGTGACTTAGAGGAGGAAATCTACATGCTTCAACCAAAGGGGTATGAAGTAAAAGGTAAGGAGAAAATGGTTTGCAGATTAAAGAAGAGCTTGTATGGTTTAAAGCAAGCATCAAGACAATGGTACTTGAAGTTTGATCGATGGATGTTGGATCATGGATTCACAAGATGCAACTCGGATCACTGCGTCTACACGGAGAATTTGGGAGATGGGAAATTCATCATCCTAATGTTGTATGTTGATGACATGTTGATTGCAAGTGCTAACATGCAAGACATCAAAGACCTAAAAGAGGAGCTGTCCAACTCTTTTTCAATGAAAGATTTAGGTGCTGCAAAGAGAATACTTAGTATGAAAATATCAAGGGACAGGACGAAGAAGACAATAAAGCTATCTCAAGAAGATTACATCAAGAAGGTACTAGAAAGGTTTGCAATGCAAAACCAGCTTCTACACCTTTGGCTGGTCATTTTAAACTAACGAAGGATATGTGTCCAAAGACACAAGAGGAGATAGCCTATATGTCTAAAGTTCCATATGCTGCAGCGGTAGGTTCTCTAAAGTATGCTATGGTCTGGACAAGGCCAGACATTGCACATGCAGTGGGAGTTGTGAGTAGGTTCATGGACAACCCAGGTAAAGAGCATTGGCAAGCTGTGAAGTGGATACTTAGGTATCTAAAAGGGACAACAAAAAATGCTTTGTATTTTGGAGGAACTGATATTTTTCTAGAAGGGTATGCTGATGCAGATATGGCAGGTGACAAAGATACTCGAAGGAGCACTACTGGCTATGTGTTCACGGTTGGAGGCACAGCAGTAAGCTGGGCTTCAAAGCTGCAGAAAGTGGTTTCACTTTCTACCACGGAAGCAGAGTATGTAGCAATGACGGAGGCAAACAAAGAAATTATGTGGCTTCACAGATTCTTAGAAGAGCTTGGATTCAAACAAGACAATTGTGTCTTGTACAGTGATAGCCAAAGCGCTATCCATCTTGCGAAGAACTCAGCCTTTCATTCAAGGACAAAGCACATTGAGGTGAGATATCACTTCATACGCACTCTTTTGGAAGAGCGACAACTAAAGCTAGGAAAGGTGCATACAAGTGAAAATCCTGCAGACATGTTTACAAAGGTGGTCAACAAGGAGAAGTTGAGCTTTTGCTCATCTTCAATCGGCATTCAAGGATAAGAAGCCAGAATGGAAAGCAGTCACAGGTTTGGTTTGGAGATCAGTCTCCAAGTGGGAGATTGTTAAGTATGGAGCCTGATTTACCCTTGTAATTTTTTGTGGTAAAAGCGCACATTTGTAAGGCCCCCATTATGAGGAGAAGCCATCGTGCGTGAAGGAAAATCACTCATTGGAAACCAAAATTTTCACGGACAAGAACTTTTTTTTTTCGCCGGAATATTATGGCCGGACGGCGGCCGAAAAGTGGTCGGAAAACAACCGGTCGGTTGGCCGGTGGCCGGTAGTCAATGCCCGGTGGCCGGTGGCCGGAAGTCAATGGCCGGTGGCCGGTGGTCGGAAGTCAATGGCCGGTGGCCGGTGGCCGAATTCCAAAGCGGACTTGTCTTCTCAAGGGCGGCCACACATGGGTGGATTGGAGGGTCCGATTTGGACTTATTCGCACAAGGGCGGCTACACATGGCTAAGTTTCCAATGTTCTTATTATGTCACCTTTTGCCTCGTGGAAAACCTAGGCTTGTTTTCACATACTCAGGCACTTCAAGCCATAATAAATTTTCATTACTCTTCGGCAACCCTTTTGTTCAAGTCTTTGAAAAAACGTTGTTTAAGGCCACCCTAAACCATTTTCATTGAGGGGTGTCTAAAACTAGCTTTTTGGCAATTCGAGAAGAAAATGGTCAAAGTTTTACACTTAGTTTTAACCACTTGACCAATTCAAATATTGGAAAGCAAGGTCTTGTAATACTTTTCTTTGGACATCACACATTAAAACTAGGTCTCTCACTTGTCTAAGCTATGCTCTAATACAATAAAGGGCTTTTGGTTTCAAGATGCACCACTTTCCCAACCTTGATTCCATTAAAGAAGCTAGCTCTACTTAGACATTTAATAGCAAGGTCCTGTAGCAGTTCACATTGAACATTTTCCATGGCAGCTAGGTCCACCACTTATCTAGGCTATGCTCTAATAGAGTAAGGGGGTTTTGGTTTCAAGATCCACAACTTGTACAAACTTGATTTGGGAAGCAAGGTCCTATAATAGTTTGCTTTGGACATTCACCATTACAACTAAGTCCACCACTTCTCCAAGCTATGTTCTAATACACTAAGGAGGTTTTGGTTTCAAGGAGAACCACTTGTACGACTTTGTTTTTGGAAGTAAGGTCTTTACATAGTTCACCTTGGACCTTGGACATTGGATACTACAAATAAGCCCACCACTTGTCCAAGCTATCCTCTATATATAGCCAAAGGGTTTGGGTTTCAAGATTCACCACTTTTCCAACCTTTCTTCCATTAAAGAAAGGAGGGGCATTATAACTAGGTCCACCACTTGTCCAAGCTATACTCTGATATAGAAAGGGGATTTTCGTTTCAATAATCCACCACGTGTTCAACCTTGCAAGACTCAAGGGATACTTCGACATTGGAAAGCATAGTCCTATAGTAGTTGATAGGTGGCAGTGGGTATTACAACTAGGTCCAACCTATGCTCTCATATAGCAAAGAGGCTTTGGTTTCAAGGTCCACCACTTGTCCAACCTTGCTTCCATTAAAGAAATGAGGGGCTATGTAAACATTGGCAAGCAAGGTAGCATGTCCTAAGGTGTTTCACCTTGGATATTGGGCATTATAACTAGGTCCACCACTTGTCCAAGCTATGCTCTGATATAGAAAGGGGATTTTGGTTTCAAGGTCCACCACATGTTCAACCTTGCAAGACTCAAGGGATACTTGGACATTGGAAAGCATAGTCCTATAGTAGTTGATAGGTGGCAGTGGGTATTACAACTAAGTCCAACCTATGCTCTAATATAGCAAAGAGGCTTTGGTTTCAAGGTCCACCACTTGTCCAACCTTGCTTCCATTAAAGAAATGAGGGGCTACGTAAACATTGTCAAGCAAGGTAGCAAGGTCCTAAGGTATTTCACCTTGGATATTGGGCATTATAACTAGGTCCACCACTTGTCCAAGCTATGCTCTGATATAGAAAGGGGATTTTCGTTTCAATAATCCACCACGTGTTCAACCTTGCAAGACTCAAGGGATACTTTGACATTGGAAAGCATAGTCCTATAGTAGTTGATAGGTGGCAGTGGGTATTACAACTAGGTCCAACCTATGCTCTCATATAGCAAAGAGGCTTTGGTTTCAAGGTCCACCACTTGTCCAACCTTGCTTCCATTAAAGAAATGAGGGGCTATGTAAACATTGGCAAGCAAGGTAGCATGTCCTAAGGTGTTTCACCTTGGATATTGGGCATTATAACTAGGTCCACCACTTGTCCAAGCTATGCTCTGATATAGAAAGGGGATTTTGGTTTCAAGGTCCACCATATGTTCAACCTTGCAAGACTCAAGGGATACTTGGACATTGGAAAGCATAGTCCTATAGTAGTTGATAGGTGGCAATGGGTATTACAACTAAGTCCAACCTATGCTCTAATATAGCAAAGAGGCTTTGGTTTCAAGGTCCACCACTTGTCCAACCTTGCTTCCATTAAAGAAATGAGGGGCTACGTAAACATTGTCAAGCAAGGTAGCAAGGTCCTAAGGTATTTCACCTTGGATATTGGTCATTATAACTAGATCCACCACTTGTCCAAGCTATGCTCTAATATAGAAAGGGGATTTTTGTTTCATGGTCCACCACGTGTTCAACCTTGCAAGACTCAAGGGATACTTGGACATTGGAAATCATAGTCCTATAGTAGTTGATAGGTGGCAGTGGGTATTACAACTAGGTCCACCACTTGTCCAACCTATGCTCTAATATAGCAAGGATGCTTTGGTTTCAAGATCCACCATAATTTCCAACCTTGCTTCCATTAATATAGCAAGGAGGATTTGGTCTCAAGGTTCACCACTTGTCCAACCTATGCAAACCTTTTTCATGTTGTAGCATGATTTTTTGTTTGAAGAGTATTTTTCTATAACTATGGATTTAACAATGTAATTCTTTTCACTTACAGGATGGACTTCGAATCTGGGGAGAAAGTACATATGATACTTGACAATGAAATTGTTGGTATTGGTTGTGTGTGTAGAACAGATCCAGATTCCCTTGTGGTGGTACAAAGATAGGGCAAGGAAATGTCTCCATACTAGTGGAGGAATGCTTGAAGGATGTGGTCCTACCTTTTCCTACAATGGATACTTCATCTCTCCAAGGCTCATTATGGAGTGTTGTTCGATGGTCAAAGCTTCTTTTGCAACCTTTTGTATTAAATGGGAACTTAATTGATCCACAGAAAAGCTACAATGGTGATGAAGAACATGATCATTCTGATCCTCTAGTTACAGATGCAATACCTATGACAAGCCCAGAATTTGAAGCAATGATTCGAGAGTCTTGGAGAAATCAGAGGGTCCTTTTAAAAGATGACACAATGATGCAAACCATGAATGAAGGGACCATCTTATATGTATTTCCACATGATTATGTCAACTTTTAGGAACTTGGTCCTGATTATGTGGGTGTGGGTATTGAAAGAGAAAATGCAAGCATTGATGATGTGGTTAAAGTGGGTAGCATCACTTTGCTAAAGTGGCCCATCAAGCAGACAACAATGTTGAATGGGAGCCCATTACAACGCTTTGTTCCTGTTGATGGCATGCATGCTACATATGACGATGTATCCAACGATGACAATATTGGAAAAAAACTCGATGGGAGTAATGTTTTCCAGTTGTCAAGGAAGAGACGATACACTTTCATGAACAGGACTCAAAAATCAAAAGCAGCACCAGCTTCGACTTTTTACCTTTCAAACAAATCAATTCAAAGGGTATCATGCATTGATTGTTGTGCACAAAAATGTTGCCAGTTTGCAGATCGTGATATGGTGACAAGGTTACGACAACAGTTTTGGGGAGAGTCTCAAAAATCACGCACTAATTATGTTTATGATGTTCTTTCTATATGTTATCAGAAAGATGAGAAGTCACGATACCAATTCAGGCTAAAGGGCTCTATTGTTTGTTGTAGAGCATGGTATGAGCTACATGGAATACCAAAGACATCATTTTATCGATACAAGGAGAACTTTGAAAATGGTGTGTGCCAATATGTACATGGGAACACATGTACATTGAGAAGGGGACTTCAACATACTAGTTTAGCAAGAGCACTACTAAATGAGTTTGTGGAAAACAACTCTGAGAAGATGCCACATAGAAGTAGAACACTGCTAGATGGCTCAAGAGAGACTCAATTGGTGATTCCATCAACATACAAACAAGTGGATATTTTATGTGAAATCAACACGACACTTGACCAAATGGGCTATGAGAAGAAGCTATCCCAATCTTCTTTTGGTAGAATTTGGAACAAAGAGTACCCACATGTCACTTTAACAAAGACGAGTGAGTTCTCTAAGTGCAATATTTGTAGCTCAATCAAGGCAAGGTTAGAAGCTAAACCTTCTCTTGAAGAGAGAGCTCTTCTCTTGAGGGAGAGAGAAGTTCACATGGCACAACAAAAGAGTTGCAGAAGCCTATATTATGCATGGCGCACGTATTCAGAAACTCAACCACAAAAATATGTATGCATAATCCATGATAAGATGGATCAAAAGAAGACTGCCATTCCTAGATTACGCATTGTTCCTAAGGGTGTGGATTCACGATATAATCTACAGGTGGCATTGATTGGCATGATCACTCATGGACATGGAGAAGGTCATTACGGACACTTTGTCTTGAATGGTTTGTGGCCAGCTGATCCAAATCTTACAATTGGCTCAATTGCTAATTGTTTACATAACCTAGAGAGGATAGATAAGCATCCTCTTGGTGATCTAGTAACAAATGGACTTCCAAGGAGCAATATTTCACTACTACATGCTTTGAACTCAAGGGATGCTTTGGACTACCATAACTTGAGTGATGGAAAAGAGCCCATTGTGCAGTCGTCAGAAATTGCAGAAGAGGAATTGGGGTCAACATTTCGCAGATTGCCAGAGAACTTGTTGCTACAATTGGATAATTGTGCAGGGGAAAACAAAAATCGATACTTATTTGCCTATTTGTCAATGCTTGTTGTAAGGGGTGTTTTCAAAACCATCCGGCTGGGATTTTTAATGGTTGGGCATACACATGAGGACATAGACGCCATGTTTAGTAGGTTTTCAGAGAAGTTGAGAGTTACACAAACCTATACTTTGCCACATTTGATGGATACATTACGAAACAGTTCATCTTCATCTCCAGCTCCATTTTTTCTCACAAAGATCCCCAATTTCAAGCAATATTGTGATGGCTACCTTTGTGATGGACAAGACATACTTGTTGGACATTCCAAACCACTTCAGTTCAGGTTCTTTATGCAGGATGAGACACCAATGATGCAATATAAGGCACATGTAGGTGTATCAAGTTGGAGTGGAAGTATTCGCCTTTGGAAAACAGACACAAAAGGCAACCCAATGTTACCACATGGAGATCCACCTCTAGTACAAATGGCGGAGTATGTCAAGGCCCACGAAGAAGTCATTTTGGGGCTAAAGAACTATATAAAATTTTGGAAAAATTTAGGGAATGGTTCAAGTATTCCGCGATATTATAGACCCGTGATAGATTATTGGAGTAAGGTAATTGAAGAGATTGGAAAAGCAATCATATCAGAGGGAGTCTTGTATGAAATGTTTTGGCCAAAAACTCAAGAATATTCTCACCTACAAAGCACTACAATGAATTTGCAACAAGGAGCAGAAAGATTCCTAGGCCTTGAAGAGTTGAACGATCATTTTTGTGGGCCTCAACGAGATAGGCCAAGGGAAGAGTTTGACCCTATGTCTGATGTGCACCAAGGTGACTTTCTTATGCTTGTTCTGAGTGACACAGAAATCTATCCAGTGTGGCTTGCAATGGCTTTATCTGACATTGATAATGAGCCTACATCACCAAACTACAAAAAACTCTTGATTCAATATTGGGCACCTTGCGCGAGAAAAAGTGGGATGACAGATACTCAAGCTTACAGTAATTGTTCGAAGGGTTATTGGGCTGTCAACTATAAGGACCCACAAGTGTGGGAAACTGTAGATGCAATTGTTTGGTCCTGGAGACCCAACAAAGAAGGACCATTTTCTAGAATAAAGATTCCAAAAAGGCATGCTCTAAAAGCCAAAGAAGGCCTCACTCGTGCACATCAACCACACTTGGATCAAAGTTCAGATATGGTATCAAATGTGGAGTAGAATTATGTGGAGCTTCTATTGTGACTATACTAGTCAATTTGTAAACAAAATCTTTTTTGTATCTTCCTTCATTTTATGTAATTCATAGTTATTATTCAAATCCATGTGTTGTACATCCTCTTGACTTTTGGTGTTTATCAACACCACAATCCTATGAGAGTCTCACTTTATTTACTAACCACACACCTCAATTTTTCCCACTTTAAGTGAAAAATTCCCAAATTACATGAATTTAGTCGATTTGGAGATTCCCATAATGTGAGATTTTTACCAAAATACCTAATATGGTCTTTTTGTAGTTTACATATTTTATTGTCACACTTTTCCCACTATAAGAGGAGAATTCCACAACGGCTAGCATTGTCACAGAAAAACAAAAGAAAAAAGAAAGAGAAATTATTGCATAGACGACAATACCAGTGGGCAAAAAATGTGGTGATGATTTAAAAGCGATAATAGTCACAAAAATATACCCACGACTATTATTACCACGTATATTACCGCTAAACGCCTATTCAAAAATAAAGGTGTTCATTTGGGCCACCCAAAATTTGGGTGGCCCAAATGAGCACCTTTATTTTTTACCTACATAAAACAATGAAACATCAATTGTTTTTTGAAAGAGTATACAAAAAAAACAAAAGATTGAAATTGAATTTACTTTACCTTGACAATTTAATGTGCAGAAGATCAACTATTTAAAAAAGTTATAGATAAAATAAAAATAGTTGTATATACATTGTGCCACATTGGGACTTTATGAAAGTTTGGACAAATATTTTTCCATATAATCCTCCTCCTCCTCCTCCACATGCACGTACATTTGATCACCTTGACTCTACATAAACCCAAACCAAATTAAACAAATATCAACAGCTTAAAACAAATGATACAAAATTATTTGTTTAAACTTACTGTTACTATATACATGTGGTAGTGATGTGTGTGAACACACTAGGACCGCCGGGGTATTTTTCCCCTCTTTAGGAGGTTTTTTCCCCCGTGCATTGTATATACGCCCATCACTCTAGGGCTATCTATCTTTCCATTGCACACTAAGTTATACACTCTCTATTGTGTGCCCTGAGCTTTCTTCGTCTTCTCCAAGCTGTGTGTGTTTCTCTGCAACCCTAATTCCAACAATTGGTATCAGAGCAGGTCACGTCCTCCCGGGCTTAGTCGCCAGCTACTCCAGCACAGGCCTGCTCGCTTTCTCCGATTTCAGTGAGCTTTGGCGAGCGTTCGCAGGTCGACAAATTTTTTGGGCTCACTCGAAGAGCTTTGTCTGCTCAGATTTTTGATTTGGGCTCATTTCGGCCTCCGTTTCCACTACAGGCAGAACTGCACATGCTATTTCGTAATTTTGTGCAGAACTTCTATCAGTGTCGTTTTCTGCATAACATGTGCCTTATAGTCTTCTACGGTTTGTGCTATAGAGCACAAGTTGTTCCCGCTCCGTTTCTCCTATTTTCGGGCAGTTCTCACATCAGGTGCAGCATTTACCATGGCTGACAACAACAACACAGATGTGTTCAAGATGTTTGCTGCTGAGGACAGGTTGGATGGGGACAACTACCCTATGTGGGCTTATATGATGCAACATGTTCTTGTGTCAAAGGGTGTCTGGAACATTGTGCAAGGCATTGATGTACGTCCTGGTTCTGAGGATGTAGGCGATGTTGAGGATGTTGCAGGTCTTGCTGCAAGGATTGCAGCTGTTAGAGTTGTTTTGTCTGCGATAGAACAAGCTCGTTGGGATGTTAAGGATGCGGAGGCTCATGCATTGATTGCGTTGTCTGTGAAGCGCACCATTGTTCCTCACATCCGTTCAGCAAAATCTACAAAACAGGCTTGGGATATTCTAGCAGGTCTTTATGCAAGCCGCAATGAGGCTAAAATTGCTTTGCTGAGTAAAGAGCTGGAGTCAAAGATTATGCATGAGGAAGATGATATGGACACTTTCCTTGCTAGCGTCAAGGACATCAATGAGCAACTTATTTCTGCAAGTGAAGTTATTTCAGACAGTTCCCTTGTGTAGACTGTTCTTGATGCCTTACCAGATTCTTACCAGACTTTTGCTAGTACTTGGAGACTTATGACCCAAGGAAATCCAGAAGTTGTCAAGTTTGATGCATTATGCACATTGTTGTTGCAAGAGTCACTTTCCAGAAAAAACAAGACTAGGCAGCGTGCAGTTGAGCAGGCTTTTATTGCTTCTCAAAGAAAGGGTGGTAACAGCAATGCAACCACTTCTTATGTTTCTGCTGCGAGTATCAGAAATTATGTTCCTAATGCTTCTGCTGGCAGCAATTCGTCTGGAAATTCTGGTGATAAGGGCAAAAAGAAGATGCGTTGCCATTATTGTAAGGCTAATGGTCACGTGATCAAGTCGTGCCCTAAGTTGAAGGCCAAAGAGGCTAAGAAGAAAGAGGGTGGTTCTACTGCAAATGCTGGATCCACTACAAATGCATCCATTGTTGAGTCTTCTGTGAAAGGAAATTGTGTTGCTGATGTTGATGCAGAATGGGCTTTTAGCGTAGAGTGCACTTACAATCCTGTTGTCCATGATGCATGCTTGTCAGTTGCTGCAGATTCACATGTGTGGTATTTCGACAGTGGTGCTACAAAGCACATTACCTCACATCGTGAATTGTTTACCTCTCTCGAGTCTGTCTCTCATGGGAATTCAGTCACTTGTGCCAACAACGCCTCTTATCCAGTTCAGGGAGTTGGAAAGATTGTGCTTACTGCTGCTAATGGCAGTTCTTTCACACTTGTTGATGCACTTTATGTACCTGGGATCAAGAAGAGTCTCTTGTCTGTATCCGCACTTGCTAGACTTGGACTTGTAGTCAAATTTGTGGATGACAGATGTACAGTTCATGATCTCAGTTTTGGTGATGAAATTGTTGCATCTAGGCTTTTGTGCCGTGGGCTGTATAAGCTCACTTTATATGACAAGTGTAGACAAAATTTTGCAAATGTTGTTGAAGATTCAAGGGCTATTTCAGATGCAAAACTTTGGCATGCACGTTTTGGTCATCTGAATTTTGCCAGTTTACTGCGTTTGCAGAAATTTGATATGGTTGCTTCTTTGCCGCCTCTTGAAGCACCTGTCAAACATGTTTGTGAAGGTTGTATTCTGGGTAAAATGCAGCGTTCTAAGTTTCCAAAGGATGGTTCAGTTCGGGCCACATGCAGGTTGCAGCTTGTGCATAGTGATGTTTGTGGGCCCATGCAAACTCCGTCCTTGGGCATTACCTATACTTCGTGACTTTCATTGATGATTACTCCAGGCATGCGTGGGTATTTCCGCTTAAAGCGAAGTCCGAAGTTTTTATGTGCTTCAAACAATTTCTGGCTATGGCTGAAAATGTCTCGAAATGTACTATGGGCATCCTCCGTTCCGATCGAGGGGGGGAGTATATGTCTCATGAATTTAATGCATTTCTGGCTAGTCGTGGGATAAAACACCAATGTATAGTGCCTTATACACCTCAGCAAAATGGTGTTGCTGAGAGGAAAAACAAGTCACTTACGGAAATGGCACGATGTATGGTCAAAAGTCAAGCTTTGCCGCATTCTTTTTGGCTTGAGGCCATCATGTGTGCCACTTATGTACTTAACAAGTGTCCTACGAAAGCTTTGCAGTCTATTACTCCATATGAAGCATGGCATGATAGAAAGCCTTCTATTGAGCACATGCGTGTTTTTGGCTGTTTGGCATATGCTTTGGTGCCACAAGTGCAGCGCAAAAAATTGGATGATAAGGCTGTCAAATGTATTTTTGTTGGTTATAGTGTTGAAAGCAAAGGTTACAGGTTGTATCATCCGCAAACAAAACGTATTCTGGTTTCTCGGGATGTAGTGTTTGTGGAAGATTCTGTTCAGCCCTTGCTGTCATGTACTAGAGACAGTAATGTAAGCTCGCAGGACATTTATGACACTTTGTTGCCTCTTTTCAGTGGTGGAAATACGAATGTAAGTTCCAATGAGGCAAATATACAGCCTGTGGGGGTTTCTGAAAATGTTTTAGATCAGCCTATTACTGATGCAGATGTACATGATGTACTTGATGAGGAAAGGGCTGAAAATGAGCAGGCTAGAGGTATGCCCAAATGGCTGGTGCACACTTTGCGTGATAGTAAATTGGATGCACCTTTGTCTAGTCGTACTCGTTCAGGCTCTCGCCATGCATCTTATGCATCAGATTGTTATGATTTGGCTGTGTCTAGTTTACATGATGTTGAGGAGCCTCTGACTTTTGATGAAGCACAGAATTCAGAAAATTGGATGGCTGCCATGCAATCAGAATATGATGCACTTATAGAAAATGACACATGGACTTTATGTGATTTGCCTCCTGGCAAAAAGGCCATTGGTACGAAGTGGGTTTACAAGTTGAAACGCAAGCCAGATGGTGAGATCGATCGCCATAAGGCTCGACTTGTTGCAAAGGGTTATGCACAGCAAAAAGGCATAGATTATGAAGAGACTTTTGCTCCCACTTGTCGTATGACTACTGTGCGTTTTCTATGTGCATTGGCAGCTCATTTTGGTTGGGATGTAGATCAATCAGACATTGTTACTGCTTTCTTGAATGGTGAATTATTTGAGAAAGTTTATGTAACACAGCCTCGCGGTTTTGTCATAAAAGGACAAGAGGACAAAGTGTGCAAATGTAACAAGGCTTTGTATGGGTTGAAGCAATCTCCTCGTGCTTGGTATGAGAAAGCTGGCACTCATTTGGTCAAACAAGGCTTTCGTAACATTCCAACAGAAAGCACATTGTATGTAAAGCGTGAGGGTGATGTATTTCTCATCGTGGTTCTTTATGTTGATGATTTTGTTGATCACTTGACCAAATGAGAGACATATTGCTGAATTTAAGGCTGATTTGAATGCTACTTTCAAGATGAAAGATTTGGGGCTGTTGCATCATTATTTGGGTATACAGTTTAAGCAGTGTGATGGTGGTATTGCCTTGTGTCAGAAAAGTTACATAGAGACATTGCTATGTAAGTTTGGACTTGAGGATTGCAAACCTATTGCCACTCCCATGGAAACAGGTTTGAAGTTGACTCTACATGATGCTGGCGATCTTGCTGATGTCACTCTTTACCAAACTGCTGTTGGCTGCCTCATTTATGTATGCAACACGAGGCCAGATATTCAGTTTGCAGTCTCACAGGTCAGCAGATTTATGCATAGCCCAGGGTCTAAGCATTGGCAGGCTGTCAAGAGGATTTTCCGCTACCTTAGTGGCACTTTACATCTTGGCTTGTTTTATCCCAAGGGGGAATCATTGCCGCCAGACTTACATGCTTTTTCGGACTCAGATTGGGCTGGTTGTTTTGACACATGAGTGTCCACAAGTGGTTTTTGTTTCATGCTTGGCAGTTCATGTATATCATGGTTGAGCAAGAAGCAACCTACTGTGGCCACTTCGAGTTGTGAGGCTGAGTACAGGGCAGTCTTCACATCTACGGTTGAGTGTGTATGGCTTAGACGCCTTATGGCTGATTTGGGTGTTGGACAGGACACTGCCAACACTATCTACACTGACAGTCATAGCGCATTGGCAGTTGCGAGGAACCCAGTTTTTCATGCTCGCACAAAGCACATTGAGGTGCATTACCACTATGTCAGGGAGAGGCTCTCAGCAGGAGAGATCAGCTTGGCTTATGTGCCAACACAGAACAACCTTGCAGATCTTTTCACAAAGGCATTGTCTCGTGAGAAGCTTGAAGCTTTCCGCAAAGCTTTGGGCTTACTCCCCTTCGTGGACTGATCATGTCCTCAGGGCATGGCACTTCCCTTTACTCATGTGCCAGCTCTCGTTCACCGCATCACTCCAGGGGGATTTGTTACCATATACATGTGGTAGTGATGTGTGTGAACACACTAGGACCGCCGGGGCATTTTTTCCCTCTTTAGGAGTTTTTTTCCCCCGTGCATTGTATATATGCCCATCACTCTAGGGCTATCTATCTTTCCATTGCACACTAAGTTATACACTCTCTATTGTGTGCCTTGAGCTTCCTTCATCTTCTCCAAGCTGTGTGTGTTTCTCTGCAACCCTAATTCCAACACTTACCGCTTGTAGTGATCCAACCGCTGCATCGAATTGCTCGCAAAGATGTGATTGTTCTTGAACAACCATCGCCAAGTTTTAAATTTTGTATGCCACTCTTGAAACTTGACCATCTCTCTAGTTGGTCGACTAAGAGTGATATTTTCCTAAGAGCAATAACAATAACAAATCATCAACCATAATCTTTACAATCACCAATTTAGGTTGTAATTTCATCAATCTTACATATTTGTCCTTCCATGTTGCTTTGCCTCCCGAGCCATAGTGCGTATAAGTTTGTCTGGCCTGAGCTTTGCGTTGTTGTCTGTAGGATGAGCCCAGTGCAACCTGATCGCTCTTTTCTTGCATTGCCCACTCCCACTCCGCATATGCCATGTTGCCACTACGATAACTCATTTCTGGATCTCTAACTTGGTTGGTCACTGCGTGCCATACACTATACTGCTTGTTTTTCAAAAATGTTTTTATGTACCCCTTCCAGTCACTGTTGTGAAAAAAGTCGCGGGCATTTGGAAATCTAGCATGCAGCGTGTCCTCAATGTAGCGTGCATGATCGGGCAGCTGGGCTCTAAAATTTACAGAACAATTCTTATACATCAAATGTATAAGAATCTGAAGATGGTGTCGATACGCCTTGCCCTGTGTTGTACCAAAGTCCACCTCCCCACCATTTTACCTTGTAGTAGCACCCATGTGTGTCTAGCACGAGAGAGTCAGTATCCTTGTCCTCTATAGCAGGGGCGACACGCTCTGAAAAGGGGACTCCATTCCCCCTCCACTACCAAAACAAGTGAAGACACAAGATCCCTCGCCGCTTCGTCTCTCTCGGTGCTCGTTGCCTTGAGACGAGCGTTGACGTGCGCCGCTAGAAGAAGTGCATCGACGGTGCTCTGGCGAAGTAGGAGTGGAATGGAGTGGCGTGGGACCCTGTGATGCCATGGGAGTGGGCCCCTACAATGCCATGGGAGTGGGACCCTACGATGGAAGGGGAGTAGGACGGTAAGAAGGGGCCATAGACTGAGGTGCCATCAGTGCGAGGCTCTGGATGTAAGGAGTCCCTCCCTGACTCCCCCATGGCATGGACTGTGAAGAAAGATCATAGGTCGCATGCTGCTGCGGAGTGTACCGGCTAAACAATGCATCCGTTGAACGGAGATACTGGTCATGTAAAGAGATAGCCCGCTCTAGGTATGGATCTACCACCAATGGAGGAACCTAAGTAGAGTAGGTGTAGGATGGCCATGCCTGCAATTAACAAAAATAAACATATAACACTCATGGTTTAGGGTTAACTAGCCACAAATAATGTTTCTTTCTTTGCTTGGTCTCACCATCTCAAGACTCGGGTCCGGTGGAGGCGATGTCCACCCCGAGTGGGAGCCCACATGGATATGAACCAACCAAAAGAAGAGCCAGATGGATACTCCCCACCAAATGGTCTCTCGTTTGACATCTACATTACACAAAGAGCAATATAAGATTTAACTTCACTCCCCTACTCACTCATCTATATATATGTACACAAGTATATATGCACATAAGCACGTAGATACATATACATACTCGTAGACCTAAGTAGGGACTAGTAGTGCCAAAGGTCAAGCGGCACCTCTTTAGATATCATCACAGTCTCAACCGTGGTAAAACCAAAGATACGTTGCGATAAACCATGCATGAGTGAATCAACGACCGCAATGCCACGATTAAAAAATGACTATATCCAAGAGGAAGCTTCTAACCTTCGGGTGCTATGCTCCCGTACTAACTGCCTTGATACATGCATAAACAAATATAAGGATTATCGACACTCTATAATTTAAGTATATACAATTACATACTCTCTACAATTAAGTTTAATTTAATTATATACAATTACGTTAATGTAGCCATCGTTTAGGGTTTAGGGTTTAGGGTTTAGGGTAAAGAGTTAGAGTCGTAAATATAGTCATCATTTTGTGTTGGGCGCAGTGTGAGAGTGCTTTTGCCTCTATAGGGTGCTTCTTTATTGTGCTTCTTGTGCGACATCTCTTCACAACAGCTGCTTCTTTGACCTAATGCCTCATCCATAGAGAGAAAGAGAGAGATAGACAAAAAGAGTGAGATAAAGATAGAGAAGGTAGAGAGAAGAACGTAGAAAGTCATTTCTGAACTCCATCTTGGGGACGTAAAAAAGAATTTTTCCAAAGCACTCTACAGAAGCCTCTGCACTCTCGCATGACGCACCCCACAAAACGGTGGCTTCACTTACAATCATTGCTCTTTACTTACTTGCAATCATTGCTCTTTACTTACTTACAATCATTGCTCTACGTAATGTTTTGTTTTGGTCCCATAGGTCATATCTGACCTCCGTGGATGATAATTCATCTATCTATCTCTCCCTCTCTTTCTCTTTCCCTTTCTCTCTCTATCTCTCTCTTTTTATCTCCCTCTCTATCTCTCTCTTTCTTTTCCTCTTACCCTATTCTCTCTCCCTCTCTTTCTCTATTTTCTCTTTCCCTCTCTCTCTATCTATCTCCTACTCCCTCTCTTTCTCTATTCTCTCTCTCCCTCTCTCTCTATCTATCTAGTACTCCCTCTCTTTCTCTATTCTCTCTCTCCCTCTCTTTCTCTCTATCTATCTCTTTGTCTCTATTCTCTCTCTCTCTCTATCTAGTACTCTCTCTCTCTCTCTCTCTCTCTCTCTCTCTCTCTCTCTCTCTCTCTCTATCTATCTCTCTCTCTATCTATCTCTTTCTCTCTCTCCCTATCTTACTCTATTTCTCCCTCTCTCTCTCTCTCTCTCTCTCTCCTCTCTCTCTCTCTCTCTCTCTCTTACCCTATCTCTATCTATTCTCTCTCTCTCTCTCTCTCTCTCTCTCTCTCTCTCTCTCTCTCTCTCTCTCTCTCTCTCTCTCTCTCTCTCTCTCTCTCTCTGTTAATCATACACCAAGCAAATAACCAATCGCACACCGCCACCTAGAACTAATCATCAACAACAATCATTATTACCCGCGCGGAGAAAAGAAGGCTCTACTTTGCACACTAGTCGTAAATCCCTACAAATGGACGAGGTATGCGCAATCAATGCATTTTTTCTATTTCCATTATTGTGTGTGTGTGTGTGTGTGTGTGTGTGTGTGTGTGTGTGTGTGTGCACACGTGTGTGTGTGGCGGTAGAAAACTATAGGGAAAGGGGGGGGGGGGAGTATATTAGGTATTTACTGTGCGTTGAAGAGTTGGTTGCCAACAAGGTTGAGCATCCAATGTCGTTTGCGGATAGCCCCCACTCCAAAATCGTCTTTGCAATTGATCTGAATAAAAATGTGTGTGTGTGTGTGTGTGTGTGTGTGTGTGTGTGTTCCAATAACAATAGAACATATACACTAAAGAATCCTTTCAAAGTACAAAAGACACTAGAAACTATGTCAATGAAGAGGTGATATAATTACCATTCATAGTACAGAATAGTCTTTATACACAAGTACAAGAGAAATCAAGAGCCTGAAGATATATAAGTCCGCCATCTTTAAGCCAAGGAGCTTTGAAAACCATAGTCGAGAAGGTAACCCTCACCTGCACCCATGGAAACAAACACAACATATAGTTAGCATTGGCACCGTATGCAGGTGATGCATGGGTATCCCACATGTTATAGATGTCACCCAACTAGATTGCTTTCAAAGACAAATAGTAAGAAAGGTAAAGGTAACCATAACATATATAAAGAGATGGTTTCATTGACAAGGGAAACCAAGTGGAGCCCCTTTTGTTTTGCAAGCTCTCATGAGATAAGGCCGGAGACAAGTTTTGTGAGGCTTTTTAGCCCCGAAGTGGGCCACATATACATGTTTCTTAACTTTAGAGAGTTTTGCATTAATTATCGCTATTTTTTTGGGTCAATAATAGTGCTCATACGTACAGTCAATCTATACTTTGGAGTTGCATGTAACACAAAGAGATGTTAATAAGTGTGTACTACACCTTCCTAGATGGACTCAAAAAACCACATAAAAGATAGTAAGTATGAATGCTCAATTCCCCTTAATCATAAACACGTAGAGGTGGGACATTCCAAAATCCCCCAGTTGTTCCAGAAGCCAAGGGAGTGTGAGGACAATGCCCATTGAATAACATGATATTGATGCAATAAGCAACCATATTCGACCACATGAGCAACCAAAAGGTACCATGCACAACCATACTTGGCCACATTTCACAAGCCTTCACACCATATTCACAACCATATTCGGCCACAACCATTCTTAACCATATTCACAACCAATCGGCCACATGAGCAGCCATAAGGTACCATGCACAACCATACTCGACCACATTTCACAACCCTTCACAACCATACTCGGCCACAACCATTGTTAACCATTTTCACAACCAATCATTCACAACCGTATTCGGCCACATGAGCAACTTTGCCAAAGATCTGTCACACCACTATCAACATGCATAGACCGTATCTGAGCAAGAAAGGCAAGCTCAATAACAAACCCCATAGGCACCTCATCAGAGAAATATAACCGCAACAGCTGCCCCAAAAATATAGACCAAGCCGCTTATCTTAAACCCCCAAAGTAAGCCAATACCTACCATACAATATAGGGTCATCTACCAAGTTGTAAGAGAAAACATCAATCGTTACTTTCTTAGCTTAAAAAATTACAAGGCAACCATTATCTTACATTGAAGAAACCTTTCAATGTATTTCACTGCTCATATACACCCCTACGACAGGTTAGTAGACAAATATTGAAAGATTTCACTGAACTCAAAAGGGATAAAAAATAATCCAGTGCCGCAAATACTTAAGGGTCATTAAGTTGCCAACATCATAGAAGATGTCATACAGTCATAGTCATAGACCAGATATGCATGAGTTAACACCAGATCAATATGTGAATCATCACACAAACAACCAAGCAGCTCGAGCAATAGTCCATATCAGTGTTTTAAGTCACCTGAGATGAGAGGGAGCAGCCAACTCCACAATAGCTTGCTTTACTTTGCCTTTTGCCATAGAGCCAACCACTCTAACAATACACACACCCTTGTGGGCAAAACCTCACAATCTCAAGGTACAGACACCCTTTCACTAGTACACACACACACACACCACACAGAAGCACATAGGTACCAATGTTAAGTGAGCATGGAAACTCACCTTTTATAGGGTTCAGTGCTAGTAGCCACATTCCTTCCATAGCAATATGGGGGTCCGACTTCAAGAGGGAGAAGAACCATCAGCGCCACCTTGTACACACACACACACACACACAGAGAGAGCGTTTGTAGAGCAGATGCCGCCAAGAGGGAGCCATCGTGTCATCAAGCAGAAGAGGACAACGTCTACAGAGTCAGGCCAGCTCGCCCAAAAACCCCATTATCCCACTTAACTCCTAAGATGTTAGGTACAATATATTAAGAAGCCGCCCACTAAATTTCCATTTAGACTTTCAGCTAGTGAATTCAAACCATTTTTCACAAGAGATTTCTCACGCCAATACAAGTTACTCAGACTAGTCCCCAGTTAATTATACCTAGGAAGTGGCAACAAGCTACTCTATATACCAGAAGGAGTTAAACTGTGTATAAAAAGCAGCATATGTGTGTGTGTGTGTGTGTGTGTGTGTGGTGTGTGTGTGTGTGTGTGAGGGAGAAGGAGGGAGAGATAGACAAGGGAGAAAGGTAGAGGATGTGGAAGGTGGAGTAGGGAGGGGGGGGGCTTGGTGCAGGTGCGATGGTGAAGAAGAAAAGGGTAGAGTATGCCACAAATATTGATTGCACTTTATTTTAGTGAAAATACTAATTGCACTTTATTTTTAAAAAATGTAGCACTCATTGCACTTTATTCTCTTTGAATTTTTTGTCATTTCTCTTTTTTTATTGAAATATGTAATTGACACTATTTTCTCTAATTAATTGTTTATTTTTTAGGACACATGTGACTAAATATATATTTTTTGAATTAAATCTCCTCTTTATTTTGCAGGACGTCGACTGAGATGATCGTGGCCCTTTGAACGACCCCGAACATGATCAGTGGCTCAAGGACAAATTCCTTGTCCTTGCGACAAGTGCAAAAGGGTAATCCCTCGCTTTGAGGTGCATTACATTGGAGCACGTGGAGAACGAAGGGCTTTGGCATCCTCAAAAAAGCACTCGAAGAGATGAAAGTGTCACTCACCCCTCCCTTGAGGAGGTGCCCCATTGGTCTATGTTCGGTGGTGGTGCGTCGGCACGCAAGGTCGAACGACAAAGACAAGATCTATTGGACGAATTGGGCGCACCACATGGTGATTCTCCCACTAGCTCTACTTCGACAACTCCTCCTCTCGTGTCTTAGTCGCACTTTGAGGTGAGTAGAGAATGAGCACATTTTCGACATGTGTGATGAGTTACTGGCTCATGAACACGACGTGTGCAAGGAGAATTTCCAGCCATGCACTCAATGGGTAGCAGCAACGAAGGACAAATTGATGGCGAGTGCTCAAACACCTGTTGGACGGATACGCCGCGACGGACGTCAGCACAACGAGAACTCACCTAACAAGATTTGTTAGCTAAGGACAAAGCTCAACCCGCAGGCGCGTGGAAGCAAGCATAGGGTGTCAACCTACACTCGATTGACTCCTAACTAATTCCTACAGAGGTCTCTACCAAATGTCTAAGCTACAGCCTTCAAGAGTGCATAAGAGGAAACTTCCTACAACGCTTTCTAGAGCCAAATACCCATCAAACAATCTTGAAACACCACAGAACTTGAAGGAGACCCTACTAACAACAATAGGTCGCTCTCCCTAAGGTCTATGAACCAAAATCCCAACCCGAAACACCTGGTGAAAAATCACATAGGATGTATGGCCGAAATTTGCAAGTCTTCGTTTCCGAAAACTAAAGTGCCTAATGTGTAGCTCTACTCAATGCGAACGCGTGGATATGCTGCAATGCAATATCAGACAACGTATGCTCACCGAATCACCAGATGAAGCTCGTAGATGGAGCTCGCAAAACCGGATCGTACGCACGCAATGTTGGTATTGGCGTGTAGCTCTCATCGAGGGCAACACGCTGCACTTCTCCGCACTCGATTCCGACCATCGGTGCACGCGTAGCATCAAGATGAAGCTCTCACTCTCTCTCATACACAGTACGCTCACTCCCAGACTTCAAACTTTTTTAAATGACAGTCCTTCATTAAGGTCAAAAAGTGGTATAAATACCTTACAATTCTCAAACCCTAATGTTCCATTTTAACCATCTACTCAATCTAAATGTCAAAACTGGAATACAATATGGAAACTTCTGTAAGCCCCAATATTTACAAAGGTGAAATGTCGGGTTTTCTCAATAAATGAATAATTACAAAAAATCTACTGAGCAGTCATTTTTCGTAGGGTGTGTCCAGCTTCTGACACTCCGCCCCTCCTTGCTCATGTCGTCCCCCACATGGCTGTTGAGCTGCTTCTTCATCTTAGGCTATCTCTCATCTTGAAGCAGTGACTCATATCTTGCATGTTGAGCCAGTAGTGTTGGGCCGAATATTTCAGTGTTGATCGTGAAGAAGCCAATGTAGAAAGCTTCTTCAAAGGCCTGGAGGTGATAGGATGGCAAAAACATGATCCTTTGATACAATGCATGTATCACCTCCTTGGAAGGCTGACCAGACAGATCGTATGCACATCTGTATGTATCTTGAAAGAAGAAGATATTGTATGTCGCCTGGCCTGGTTTTAACATCTCGAAGACTCCCAAAAGGGTTTTGCAAATCTTCTCATCATAATGCAAGATAGGTCAGGCGAGCCAGTGAACAATTTGATGGCGCCTGTTAGGATTTTCACCATGTGTTGAACACTTATTCTCTCGCCTGCCTTCAAGCCTGGCAGATTCGGATAGTTTATCCAAGTAGGTTGGCTTCTTTGCAGTAGCTCCTGGGCCTTCCACGTCCGCATCCTTGGTAGAGGCAGAAACTTAGGTTATCTCTGATGACTTTTGGTGCCTCTACCAGATGGATTAGGTACTGTGGATACTTTGTCAGCCATGCCTTTCTCCACCTGAGCTGAGAGTCGACTATCAACTTTACCCCTTCAGGCTTGGAGATGTCTGCTTTTCTGTTTCAGCTTGCTCTCCCATGTTCAAAAGGAGGTCGTTCAAATCGGCATTGATCTTCTCCGCCTCCGCGAGCTTTCTCTTGATGTTTTGCAGCTCATCCTACATTGCCTTGTGCTCTTCTTCCATGCGGGTTTGCATGACCACTGACCCCTCGGCCATCATCAGCCTTTGCTTCTTCTCTAAGGTCAACTCCTTCTGGAGCTTTTTCATTTGTTCTTCATAAATCTGACTCTCTGAAGTGGTGTGAGTCGAGCTAGTAGCTCTGACTCTAGCAGGAGATGCCCGTAGCCGTTGGATGGTTTGATCTTTAACTTTAAGCTAGTCCTTGATCTCAATGACCTCATCCTGGCTAGCCTCCTGCTCTATTTCTGCCTTCTCTTTGGCATTCCGCATTGCTTCCACTTCCTTGGACTCTTCAGCAAGTTGTAGGGTTAGGTTATCCCTTTCCCTCTCTGCATTTGTCAATGACTTGCTGAGTTTTCTATATTCTTCTTCGGCTCCTTGTAGTCTTTGAGCTGCCGCCTGATTCACTCTTTCCATCTATTGGCATCTTTGCAATGCCTTTGCCAGACTGGCTTGCAGCTCTGCTTCTCTCTCTATATGCCTTTGGCTTTGTTTGTGTAGAGTGTCGACTTCATACTTGATTTGCACTTCAGTGGCTTTGAGATTAGCCATTTCACTTTCTGTGGCTATTGATTGTGCCCTTAGCCCGGTTAGCTTGGTCATCACCACATCCCAATCATGGTGTGGTGGCTGCAGGTCCACTCTATCAGTGGCCATCTCTTTTAGCTCCACTAACCGCAGGCTCTGCATTTGTTCTTTGGGCCCTGTGCTTGCCAAGTCAAATGCGACTGTGGAAGCCTCTTCTTTTGAATATCCAGCACCTAGTAGATCTAGAAACGTGTTAAGCCTTGCTTCATTTGGCTCTGGCTGCTCTTTGGGTTTAGCTTCTTCTTTTTGCTCTTGTTCTTGGCTCTGTTCTTGCCTTGAATCTTCTTGCTCTTCAGATTTTTCTAGCTCCTCCTTCTGTTGAGTTTGTGGAGGGCTACAAGGAGGTGGTGATGGTGGTGGGCTGGACTCCGGGCTTGACGGTGGAGTTGCCGGCTTTTTCTTGAAGTCCCTGTCCGCCTTTGTCTTTCTCTCTCTCTCTTGGCCTTCCTGCTCTTCTAGCAGTTGCCGTCTGACTTCCTCCACTTCTGCTTCTGTAAATGGTACATGTGGGATATTTTCTGCCTTGGCATCCAGAATCTCAAATTATTATATAATCTTCAAATATGTCTCTGTGCACCTTCGGGATGATCCCGACATTGCTTCTAGTGACGGCTTCCATAGCTCGCTCAAATCTCCCTTGAGGGCTCTTTCGGCTCTGAAACTTTCCATTAGCCGCTCTAGCCGTGTCGCCTTCTGTGATTTTGTCTCTTTGACCGGCACTTGGACACTCTCTTTCTTTCCTTTCTTCAACTTTGGCTGCTCCTCTTGCACGGTTTGTAACCGGCGTTTCAACCTAGTGGCAACCCTTGGTGCTTTGGGTTGTTCCTCTTCCTTATCTTCCTTGAGCTTTAGCCAGTCATTTTGTGACGGAGGGTCAGGCCATCTTCCTTGGCGTGCAATGCCCCATAAACCACTTTCGTGATTAGCTCGCCCGGCACAACGTAGGTGGGGTTCTTGTTGCCCATCTTCACCAGATTGTCATGTATATAAGCTACATAGTTGATTACCTTCGGCTTGCTCTTCTGCATTGCCCAGGTGAAGGTTGTGGCATTGCTCCAGGCGTCATTCTGGTCTTTTGTGGCCGCTTTGTACACATATGGAAATACTAATTATAAAGTTGGTCATGATTGCAACTTTAGGGTTTGCAATATCTTCAAAGGTGTAGTTGCTTTTCTTTTCAGTGTACACCTTGACTTCGTCGCTTCTTTTGGTTACACTATCCCTTTGTTAGAGAGGTCTAGTGCAGCTGCCACTACTTTCTCTGTGATTACAATCTCCGTGTCTGGCTTGCCCTGAAGATCCGCAACTCTGGCCACTCCATCTTCTTTGATTGTAGTCACAAATTCCCATACTCTTTTTATGTCAATTTCTGCCGGCACAGCTTCAAAATAATTGTGGAGATCTATCTTCTCTAGGTACTCTACCATCTTGCTTCTGACAAACTCATGAGCTCCCGCGGTAGCATGGGTAGCTCTATTACATTTCCTTCGGTGTCTTTGAACATGCCTTGGTAGATCCTCAGATCATTTGACTCTTGCAAGTCCTCTTGGATCCACGTGCTGGTTGGCTTTAGAGTTCCTCCGGTACGACGAACGGCTCTACTGCTTCCAAGTAATCTTTTTGGTCATCCTCTTCTTCTTTCCCGGTGACTTTGCGACTGCCATAGATCTGTTGCACTCAGTAGTCCAAAGTTAGCGTTTTTCCATATCAGGTGAGAAACTGAGTTTTAACTATCCAAATGACTTGAAAATTGAAAATAAAACTTAAAAGGAACTTGGAAAACTGTGCATGTGCTCACAATACAATTCTGGCAAAAATTTATCATTTAGACATCCTACGCGTAGGATGTCTTTTTCATCAGATTTTGGTGATACTTGGCAGGCTGGTGGTCCTTGGCCTGTACAACATGGCTATATGATTGGAATTGGGTTTGGGCATCAAAATGTGCATTTTTGGGCAGATTCAGGCTTTAGGCTCACAAATTGGGTAGGATGTCCACAACAGGTGGCAACTGATATCCAAATGGGTTGAAACTTGACATATGAGCTCCTTGCACCATGGTAATGGTTCCCATGATGTCATTTCTTGCACAGAAGGTCAAAATTATGCTATAGACATCCTACGCGTAGGATGTCTATTTCATCAAAATAGCTTGGGATTTGTTTTGTGGGTAACTCTTGGCCTGTGGTACATGGCCATGCTCTTGGATTTTGATTTGGACAAGAATTGGTGGTGGTAAGACCATGTGTAGTGTTTTCGGGCTCAAAAAGTGTATCTTGGAGGTGTTGGGGGTCAAAAATGATTAGAATGGCTTCAAACTTGATATATGAGCTCTTGAAGATGATATGAATAGATTTGGAATGGAAAAACACCCTCTGTAGGCCAAAAATGTCAAATAGACATCCTACGCGTAGGATGTCTACTTCATCATTTTTGCAGGTGACCACAAAGATTGGTTGGCAATGTGCTCATCAATGTATTGTGCAAGTTACATGTGATTTGGACAAGTTTTGGAAGGTCTATGGCCCATTATTGCCTCTATGCCCTGACTTTGCATTTTTCATACATATGAGGTCAATTTTGGTCCAAGTGTGATGAAACTTGATGGCTAGCATGTAAAGGCTATTCAAAAAATGTGTGTGATGAGAGTTGTTAGATATGGTGCCCAGAAATGGCCTTGAGACATCCTACGTGTAGGATGTCTCCTGATGAAATTTATGTCGAGACTGCTACCAGTGCCTGCCCTTAGTCCCTCTGAGTCCCTTTTAAGCCTAATTTCAACAAAAAAGTCAAATAGATAGAAAATAACTCCTTGTGTGGATTTTAGAGCATCCGAGCCATTTTCTGATTTTGGAGTGCTTTTCGGCGATGAAATTTCTTGATGTTGATCTCCATAGCTTCTCGATCCCTTGGGGATCCTTGCCGTATGGTTTTTGTCGTCTTTGGCTTCATCGGAGCTCCGTTTGGCAATTTGTTGCGCTAGAAGCACCGTGGTTGCGTTTACATGTCTTCGATGACTTGTGGTGGTCTACCACCATAGGACTTGGTTGTTGATGGTCTAGGAAAGCCGCTCATGAAGTTTGGTGGCAAACGGACGTGCGGTTTGGCCTCGAGAGCTATTTGACGCTTTGTGTGTTTGATTCCGTTTCTGAAGTTTAGTGCCGCTTCGGGTCACCTTTTGGTCATGTGGGCTACATAGACTTTTCGAGCATGTCAAGATGGTCCTACCATGAATTTTGGTAGCATTTGGGTGCCTCTCCGCAGATTTCCCATTTGGTGGCCTCTTGCGGGGCTCTAGGAATTAGGGTTTTTCCCAATGGTTTTCTACTGCCTTTGGACATCCAAGACTGTTCTCCTATGCTAGGGTAAGCTGCCGATGAAGTCTTGTTGCTTTTGGGTTAGCCGTTAGGTGGTTACCTCTACTTGTAGGTCTCTACTGTCCGCTTTCTGTGTGAAACCTACGCTAGTTTTCACGACAAAACGACAAACATGCGCGAAAAGCTCAAGGTGGTGAGCCTACCTCTCATGTCTGAAGCCCGTCGGGTAGTCGTGCGCATCGTAGAAGCTGCTGGAAGTTTCTGTTCGCTCTAGGTGGCAGAAGCTCTCTCTCAAAGGTCAATAGTGGAAATGAGCTTTAAATGAAGTGAAAATTTCTTATAATGGGGGTCCCCGAACATGAAATTTGACATGTGTTCCCAACTTCTTGCGAGATGCGGTTTAGGCTCAAAAATTCTTGATTTGGACTCCATTTGCCCAGTTTACAAGAAATTTGACGTTTCGATCAAAATCTGGCCAAATCACGCTTTCCGCTCCAGTCTCATAATTGCACCCCCACTGTATCATAGGTTGTCCTATAGTCACTGATCATCCCCATATTTTTTGTTTTTCATTACGACTATTTTTTCACCTGCTTTTTGTATTTTGAAGTTTTTCTATCGAAAATTAGTAAAATTAAAAGAAAAATAGCAAATCAAATCCAAAAAATCCCAAAAATCATAATAAATCAAAAATATCACCGCAAAAACATTATATACACTCACATGCAATTTTTATGGCCGGATTTCTCCGTTTTTACCAATATTTGCCGAAAAATAGCTATTTTTACTTATATACACACAGCTAGAGGCTTGATTTGGCGTTTTGGCCATATACTTGTAGATTCATGATGTATAAGGGCATATGTACTTGAGTTAGCCAAAAATTTCACAATCAAACAATCAACCCTTTAAAAATAGTCGAAAAACATGCCCTTTTTTGCTCTTTCTACCATTGGGTCCGCATTTGAGAATGCCTCCCCCCTCCTAGGCGGAGTCCTTCCGGATGACATGGTATCGCCTCGGAGTATGTGCCGTGCATGGGTTGAAAAATTTGTGCTAATGCTTGGCCGTGTAATGTGGCCCTATTTTATGCATACTCGGTCAATGCATGGAAAAATTAATGTTGTGCAAGAGAAGGTATAAGCAAGATGCTTATTGGCATTCACCGTTGAGGTTCCTGTTTTCTTTGCAAGTAAAATTTGCAACTTGACTGCTCTTTTTTTTATTGTCTTTCTTGCAAAGTCGCTTGGTTTTGCCGCTACTGTTGATATGGCCATAGTTGTCTCCTTGGAGAGATATTTTCGTGGTGGAATTGGCCGTAGACTTTGTCTCTTTTGCTTTCCATTGGTAGCTTTTCTGTGGAGGTCTTTGTAGTTTATTGCTACTACTCGGTTGCCATTGTTTGTTGCTGATCGGCACCCACATAAATCGGTTTGCCGATTCATATGCAGTCGTCTGCCTTCGATGTTGCTTGTACTGAAGGGAGTTCCTTTGCTTAGTTCTCGAAATCCAAATGCGAGTTTGCATTTGAGTTGTTGCGGAGCATTTTCTTTGGGATCCATATCTATTTGATTCCCTTGTTTTTTGGTTGAACTATCAGCTTCGGTTGAATTCTTCTGGTGTATTGTGGTTGTCTGCCATGTCACTTCTATCCTTCCACCCCATACTTGTTTTCTTGTGTTGTAACCTTGATCTTTTCACTGCGGTTTGGTGACTTCTTATGCATGTAGTGAGCATGGTTGGCATTACCTGTTTGTTTACCATGGGTATGTGTGTTGTTCTTTATTGGCACCTTCTTTT
>NW_028221446.1:0-60483 GCF_014529385.1 Adiantum capillus-veneris
CCAGCTACCTCTACACAGCAAAAGACGACAATCTTAAGCTATGCGGTTTCTAAAAGAGAGTTTTGAAGTTTAGGCGAACCTAGAGGAAGTTAAAGGACAATTACACAAGACGCTCGTGTTTTTTCCTAGTTTAGGTCTCTTCGATCCCCAACAGCGGCGCCAAATGTAGGACGCATGTCTAACCTCACCATCCTATCTTATTGCAGTATTAGCGAGAACCACGATTAATTTGTCAAACCATGGGATGAAGCTGACTCGACTAGTGCATAGAGGCTACAAGAGGTTTTCAATCTCTTGGAAAACAACTAACAACTCGCATCTAACTCAGGCTACACTCAAGTGACTGCAATCACTAAAAGCCAATCGCTCATCGGCAAGCAAATCACATCCGTTTTATAGCATCAAATGACATCCAAACGTAACGAAACTTCTAGGACAAGGTTATAAGACCCAAGCACACATGCCTATGGCCTCAAACCCCACTTTCGGTCAAGTTCCAAAATCGCGATTATTAATTGCAGTGGATTTTTGACCTAGTCGTTTTCGACCCAGAATGCATCTAAATGCAAGTAGCAATGATGCCCCAATACCCTGCCTATGCTTAGTTTTTGATTTGAACATGTAAATTCCTAGTTATGATGAAATTAGGCCGCGGGTCCGTGACGCCAAAAGCTACGAAATACTGTGAATGGCTTACGTCAATGCGTAGAGCTCTTACCTGCGATTGTAATGCAACAAACGCATTCGCAATGTGACAATCGGAGAGGGAGTAGGAAGCGCAAGAAGGAGAGAAGTGAGCGCCGTTAGCTCACTTTGTGTATTTCTTATCCAAAAACTTGTAAAAAATTTACAAAAGTTGCCTTTATACGTTAGCCAAGGTTTTTGGGTTGTCAAAAGTGATAATCTGGAGTTCTACCAAAGCTGGGAATTGAATGGCTGATACAATCTGGAAGCTTGTAGCCCCGGCTCATTAATTACAAGGTTTATCAAGAAAACATGAGTTACAATATTCTTGATTTATCAAAATAATAATTGTTTTACAAGGAGAACTCTGAAAAATTTTGTCCACGTTAGCTTGCTACTAACAAAATACCCGTGGAAGGAGATGACGATTGAAAGTGTTCTGTCTCGGATGGCCTTTAAACATTTAGGAAGAATGGTTTCTTCTACATTTCTCTATCCAAAAAACTTAAATGGATTTTAAAAAAAACAATCCTCTCATCCTTTACACTTCGATGAAGAAGAACTATTTGAACCTATATCTTGGGTCCTTGATAATTGCACTATTCTCTTCGGAGGATAGTGCTTTAACCTAAGCTTGGGCATTCCCATGGGTTTTTCCTGCTCACCTCTTATGTGTAACTTATACTTACACTTCTTTGAATACAAATGATTTCTCAAAATCATGGGTGACAAAAGATACTATCATAAACTTTTACTATTCAAACATACGTTGTCAGGAGTTTTTTTGAGCAAGGGATTGCGCATATGTACATACACAGGCATGGTGCATCGAATAAAGGATTACCCAATTTCCATAGCCAGGTGGTTATGTGGGGTCCACATGTGTATAGGTAGGACAGCATGTACATAGTGCATCGATTTTCACTATTATCAATACTAGTGTGTTTTTTCTACAATAAGGAGGAGTTGGTAGCGCGTAAAACTTCTCGAGGAAGCTATCCGCGGGCCGACGACGTGAGGTCAGCACACTAGATGAAGCTCGTAGAAGGAGCTCGCAAAACCGGACCGTACGCGCGCAATGTAGGTATCGGCGCGTAGCTCTCGTCGGGGGAAACACGCTGCACTTCTTCGCACTCGATTCTGACCACTGGTGCACACGTAGCATCAAGATGAAGCTCACACTCTCTCTCGTTCACAGTACGCTCACTCACAGACTTCAAAACTTGTTTTAAAAATGACAAAAGGTTTTTTCATTAAGGTCAAAAAGTGGTATATATACCTTACAATTCTCAAACCCTAAAGTTCCAAAATCAACCATCTACTCAATCTAACTATCAAAACTAGGATACAATCTGGAAACTTCTGTAAGTCCCAATATTTACAAGGAAAAATCAGGTTTTCCTCAATGAATGAATAATTACAAAAATAATAATCTTATGAGTAGTTAGTTGCCGTGGGGTGTGTCCAGCTTCTAACACTCTCCCCCTCCTTGATCATGTCATCCCCGACATGGCCACTGATCCGCTTCTTCATCGTATGGTCTCGCGCATCTTGATTAGTGATTCGTATCTTGCATGCAGGTTCATCATTGTTGGGCTGAAAATATCTGTGTTTATTATGAAGAAGCCTGTGTAGAACGCTTCTTCAAAGGCCTGGAGGTGATAGGATGGTAGAAAAATTATCCTCTGATACAGCGCATGTATCACCTCCTTGGAAGGCTGACCAGACAGATCATAAGCGCATCTGTAAGTATCTTGGAAGAAAAAGATATTGTCTGTCACCTGGCCTGGCTTGAAAGTCTCAAATACTGCTAAGAGGGTTTTGCAAATATTTTTCATCATGATGCAAGTAAGGTCAGGTGAGCCAGTGAACAATTTGATGGTGCCCGTTAGGGTTTTCACCATGTATTGGACACTTATTCTCTCACCTGCCTTCAAGCCCAGTAGCTTAGGGTAATTCAACCAAGTGGGTTGGCTTCTTTGCAAGATTTCCTGGGCTTTCCACGTCCTGATCCTTGGTAGAGGACAAAAGATGAGGTTGTCTCTGATATTTTTCGGTGCCTCTACCAAGTGGATTAGGTATTGTGGGTACTTTGTGAGCCAGGCCTTCCTCCATTTTGGCTGAGAATCAACAATTAGCCTGACCCCTTCTGGTTGTGAGGTATCTGCATTGTAAAGTGGTACGGTCAGCTCTTCTCTTGTCCGCTTGTTGATGGTGGCTGCTTCATATTTCAGCAATGGATATGGGAGAGAGGGTTGAAGCCATTCGCGCCTGAGGTTGCTGGCATCGATCTTCTGAATGGTCATAGACTTGAAAACCCTCTGCTCCAACTCCAAGGCTTCCTTTGATGTCTCTCTGATCTCCACCTCTATTGCTTTACACAATTTTTCTTCCTCTTCCTGTGTTAGGTCTTGTGGCTCTTGAGAGGATCCTTCTAGGATTTCCTCTTGCATAGGCGTGTCCACCGGATCTGCCACATTTTCTAAGTCAATGTCCTCATTGGCTGCTGCTGGCCCTGTGCCTTCTTGCTCTCCTGCTTGCTGTCCTTTCAAATCCTCTATCTGCCTTAGGAGTTTTTGTTTTTCCACTTCCGCTTCTTTGCCCATATTCACAAGGAGGTCATTTAATTCGGCGTTTATTATCTCCGCCTCCTCGAGCTTTCTTTTCATACTTTCTACTTCCTCTTGCAGGGCTTTTTGGCCTTCTTCCATTCTTGTTTGCATGACGATAGACCCTTCTGCCATCATCAATCTCTGATTTTTCTCTAGAGTCAACTCCTTCTGAAGTTCTTGCATCTGTTCTTCATAGAGTTGACTCTCCGTAGTGATGTGAGTCGAGCTAGTAGCTCTGACTCTGGCAGGTGATGCTCGCAGCCTCTAGATGGTCTGATCTTTTACTTTGAGTTGGTCCTTGAGCTCAAGGACCTCATCCTGGCTTGATTCTTGATCTATCTCTGCCTTTTCTTTGGCATTTCTCATAGCTTCAACTTCCTTAGACTCTTCTGCCAGCTGTAGGGTCAGGTTATCTCTGTCCCTCTCGGCATCTAGCAGTGATTTGCCGAGCTATTGACATTCCTCTTCAACTCCTTGCATTCTTTTTGCTGCTGCTTGATTTTCTTCCTCCATTGCCTGGCATCTTTGCAGGGCCCTTGCTAGGCTGGCCTGTAGCTTAGCTTCCCTCTCTTTCTGCCTTTGGCTTTGTCCTTGTAGAGTGTCTACTTCAATCTTAATCCTCACTTCAGCTGCCTTGAGAGCTTCCATCTCGCTTTTCGAATCCATGGACTGCGCTCTCAACCCGATTAGCTTCGTCATCACCATGTCCCAGTCGTTGGAGGGCGGGTGCAGATCCACTATATCTGTGGCAATTTCTTTTAGTTCTATTAGCCCTATGCCTTGCATTTGTTCTTTAGGCCTTGTGCGCCAAGTCGAATGCGACTGTTGCGGCTTCTTCCTTCGTGTATCCTGCAGCAGCTAGCAGGTCCAAAAATGTGTGATAAGAATCATCTGACTCTTGTTGCTCACTTCGAGGCTTAGCCTCTTGTTTTGGTTCGGCTCCTGGCTCTGCTCTTGCTTGGCCTCTTCCCGTTCTTCTGGTTTATCTTCAGCCTCTTTCTCTTCTTGTGGAGGGCTGCTAGGAGGTGGTGAGGGTTGTGGGATGGGTTTAGGGCTGGCCGGTAGAGATGTAGGCTTGCCCTTTAAATCTCTGTCTGCTTTAGTTTTTATTTCCTTCTCTTGGCTCTCTTGCTCATCTAGTAGTTTCTGCCGTATTTGCTCCACTTCCTCCTCTGTGAAAGGGACATGCGGTATATTCTATGACGTGGCATCAAGAATCTCAAAATTCTTGGTATAATCCTTGAATCTGTCCCTTTGCACTCTTCGGGATGATCCCGACATTGACTCTAGAGATGGCTTCCAGAGTTCACTCAGATCGCCTTTAAGGGATCTCTCTGCTCTGAAGATCTCCATCAGCCTCTCTAATCTTGCCTCTTTTTGTGACCTTTTTTCTTTTGCAGGCACTTGGGCAAATTCCTTCTTTCCTTTTTTTTGCTCTGGCTGATCCTCGTGAACAGGCTCTAGCCGTCTTTTCAGTTTCGTAGAAACCCTTGGTGCTCTTTGTGGCTCGTCCTCTTTGTCTTCTTTTAGCCTCAGCCAGTCATTCTCGGACGGGGTGTCAAGCCATCTTCCTTTTGTGTGCAGTGCCCCATAAATCACTTTAGTGATTAGTTCTCCTGGCACAATATATGTTGGATTATTGTTACCCATCTTTACAGGTGGCATTCTGTACTTATGTGGCCTCTTCGTACACATGTGGAAGTATTGGTTGTACAATTGGCTCATGATTGCCACTCTTGGGTTGGCAATATCTTCAAAGGTGTAGTTTCCTTTCTTCTCATTGTACACCTTAACCTCATCCCTTCTTTTTGTTACACTATCCCCCTTGTTGGAGAGGTCTAGTGCATCTGCTACAACCTCCTCAGTGATGATTATTTCTATTCTTGGCGTGCCTTGTAGATCTGTTACTTTGGCCACTCCATCTTCTTTGATGGTTGTCACAAATTCCCAAACTCTCTTTATGTCCACTCCTGCCGGCACTACTTCAAAGCAGTTGTGGAGATCAATCTTCTCCAAGTACCCGGACATCTTGCTTCTTACGAACTCATTGAGTTCTCGCGGCAGCATTGGTAGCTCGATCACATTGCCTTCAGTGTCTTTGAACACTCCTTGGTAGATCTTTAGGTCGTTGGACTCTAACAGATCTTCTTGGATCCATGTGCTGGTGGGATTTAGTGTTCCTTCTGGTATGACGAAGGGCTCCACTTCTTCTAGATAGTCTTTGATGGTCATCCTTTTCTTCTTTGTCATTGACTTCGCGGCTGCCATAGATCCTGTTGCACTTAGTACTTTGAAGTTGGCGTTTTTTTCCATATTAGCTGAGAAACTGAGTTTTAACTATCCAATGACTTGAAAATTGAAAATAAAGCTTAAAAGGAACTTGTGAATCTGTGCATGTGCTCACAGTGCAAATCTGGCCAAAATTTTCCATTTAGACATCCTACGCGTAGGATGTCTTTTTCATCAGAATTGGTTCATACTTGGCATGCTGGTAGTGCATGGCTCATGGAACATGGCTACATGCCTGGATTTGGATTTGAATATAAAAAAGTGGACTTTTGGGCTGATTCAGGCTTTAGGTCACAAATTGGGTAGAAAGTCCATCATAGGTAGCAATGGATGTCTAAATGGGTTGAAAATTGGTATATGGGCTCTTTGCACCATGGTATTGGCTCCCATGATGTCACTCTTTGCACAGAAGGCCTAAATTATGCTGGAGACATCCTACGCGTAGGATGTCTATTTCATCAAAATGACATGAAATTTGTTCTGTGGGTAGTCCTTGGCCTATGGAACATGGCTATACTCTTGGATTTGGATATGGACAAGGATTGATGCTTGTAAGATCCTGGTTGGTGTTTTTGGGCTCCAAAAGTGTATCTTGAAGGTGTTGGGGGTCAAAAATGATGAGAATGGCTTCAAAATTGATATATGAGCTCCTGATGATGAGGTGATTGGATCTGGAATGGACAAATTTCCTTTGCAGGCCAAAAAAGTCAAATAGACATCCTACGCGTAGGATGTCTACTTCACCAAATTTTGCTTCTGACCACACAGCTTGGTTGGTGATGTGTTGGTGAATGTGTTGTGCAAGTTTCATGTGAGTTGGACAAGATTTGGTAGGTCTCTGGCCCACTATTGCCTCTATGCCCTAACTTTGCATTTTTTCATGTATATGAGGTCAATTTTGGTCCAAATGTGATGAGACTTGGTGAATAGCATGTGAAGGTCATTCAGAAAATGTGTATGATGAAAAATGTTGGAGTTTGTGCCCAGAAGTGTCCTTGAGACATCCTACACGTAGGATGTCTCCTGATGATTTTTTCATGGATGGTGCTCCTAGTTCCTGCCCTTGGTTCCCCTAAGTCCCTTTTAAGCCTAATTTCAACAAAAAAGTCAAATGGATAGAGAATAACTCCCTATGTGGACTTCAGAGCCTCCAAGTCGTTTTCTAACTTTTGAAGTGCTTTTTGGCGATGAAATTTCTTGATGTTGGTCTCCATAGTTGCCGGACCCCTTGGGGATCCTTGCCGTATGATTTTTGTCGACTTTGGCTTCACCGGAGCTTCACCGGAGCTTCATTTGGCAATTTGTCGCTCTAGAAGCACCCGTGGTTGCGTTTATATACCTTCAATGATTTGTGGTGGTCTACCACCATAGTACTTGGTTTTTGATGGTCTAGGAAAGCCGCTCGTGAAGTTTGGTGGCAAGCGGGCTTGCGGTTTGGCCGCAAGAGCAATTTGACGCTTTGTGTGTCTGATGTCGTTTCTGAAGTTTAGTGCCGCTTCGGGTCACTTTTTGGTCATGCGGGTCACATAGACTTGTCGAGGATGTCTAGATGCTCCTACCCATGAATTTTGGTAGCATTTGGTCGTCGTTTCACCGATTTCCCATTTGGTGGCCTCTTGCGGGTTTCTAGGAATTAGGGTTTTTCCCGATGGTTTTCTACTATCTTTGGACATCCAGGATTAGTCTCCTAGGCTAGTGTAAGCTTCCGATGAAGTTTTGTTGCTTTTGGGTTAGCCGTTAGGTCGCCGTCTCTACTTGTAGGTCTCTACCGCGCGCTTGTGTGTGACCCCTACGCTAGTTTTCGCGACAAAACGACAAACATGCGCAAAATGCTCAAGGTGGTGAGCCTACCTCTCATGTCTGGAGCTCGTCGGGTAGTCGTGCGTGTCCTAGAAGCTGCTGGAAGGTCCGTCCGCTCTAGGTGGCAAAAGCTCTCTCCACAAAATCAATAGTGAGAATGAGCTAAAAATGAGGTGAAAATTTCTTATAATGGAGGTCCTCGAACCACTTTTCATGAAATTTGACATGTGCTCCTATCTTCTTGAGAGACGCGGTTTAGGCTCAAAAATTTCTTGATTTGGACTCCATTTGCTCTGTTTACCAGAAATTTGGCATTTCGGTCAAAACCTGGCCAAAACACGCTTTCCACTCCAGTCTCATAATTGCACCCCCACTGTACCATAGGTTGTCCTATAGTCACTGATCATCCCCATATCTTTTTGTTTTTCATTACGACCGTTTTTCACCTGCTTTTTGTATTTTTGAAGTTTTTCTGCCGAAAATTAGCAAAATTAAAAGGAAAATAGCAATCAAACCCGGAAAATTCCCAAAAATCATAATAAATCACAAACATCACCGCAAAACATTATATACATGCACATGCAATTGACATGGCCGGATTTCTCCGTTTTACCAATATTTTGTGTGAAAAATGGCTATTTCTACTTATATACACACACGTAGGGGCTTGATTTGGCGTTTGGCCCCATATACCAGTAGATACATGCTGTATAAGGGCATATGTACTTGGGTTACGCCAAAAAATTTTGCAATCAAACAACAACCCTTAAAATAGTCGAAAATCATGCCCTTTTTTGCTCTTTCTGCTATTGGTTCCACATTTGAGAATGCCTCCCCCCCTCCTAGCCGGAGTCCTCCCGGATGACAAGGTATCGCCTGGGAGTATGTGTTGTGCATAGGCTGAAAAATTTGTGCTAATACTCGGTCAATGCATGGAAAAATTAATGCTGTGCAAGAGAAGGGAATAAGCAAGATGCTTATTGGCATTCGCCGTTGAGGTTTCCTATTTTCTTTGCAAGTAACAGCTGTAGCTCTACTGCTCTCTGTTTAATTATCTTTTTTGCAAAAGGCAATTGCTTTGCCGACACTGTTGATAGAGCCGTAGCTGTTTCTATGGAGAGGATTGGCTTGGCCGAAATGGCCGTGGGCCATAAATTCTTTGCTTTCCATTGGTATTTTGTTTCTGCCGGTTTTTGTAGATGTTTGGTACTTCCTTGGTTGCCACTGTTTTGTTGTTGATTGGCATCCACATAAGTCGGCTGTCCTTTTTCAAATGCGGTTGTCTGCCTTCCGTTGTTGCTTGTACTGAAGGGAGTTCCTTTTGCTTTGGTTTTGCTATCCAAATGCGAGTGACATTTGGGTTATTGCTGAGCATTTTCTTTGGGATCCATACCTGTTTTATGCTCTTGGTTTTTGGTTGAACTATCTGCTTCGGTTGAATTCTTTGGTTGCATTGTTGTTTGTCTGCCATGTCATTTCTATCCTTCCGCATCCATACTTGTTTCCCTTGTTTTGGTAACCTAGATCTTTGCATTGCGGCCGTTGACTTCGTATATCTGTAATTAGCATGGTTGGCTGTTACCCGTCTGTTGGTCTCGGGTATCATGTTGTTCTTTGGTGGCATTTTTGCTTTTGGCTCTTTTTCCAGTGATTGCATGGCTTGCAACTGATTATTCTGGTATTGCTAAGCAAAGGCTATCACTCGTTGTTCATGTGCATGCTGAATTTTGACTGCCTTTGCATTCCAATCTATCTGCACATTGTACTCTTTTTGCCAAGGTTGCCCCAACATCATTGGGTGTTGTGTGCTTTCATCCTCCACCACATAGAATTTGTGTGGGTAAATATATTCGTGAATTTGTACATGCAATATAGTCCATCCCAATGTTTTCAACGGGTGTGATGTACTACTTTCCAACACTTGAGGAGTAGGATGAAGTTGACTTGTGGATTTGAGCTATTGGTATAATCCGTAAGAGATCAAATTTGCTTGAGCTCCAGAATCAAGCAATGCTATCGATTTAACTTGATTGTTGTCCACTTTGACCGCAATGATTGGCTCCATTGTGTCTTCATCTAACTTCGTCAATCGAATAGAATTGATCCGCAATGGTGCTCCACTTTGTTGTTGTTGTCGTAGAAGTCGTCGTTTTGCAATGCGTTCTTTTGCTTCTGCTTGAGCTTCCTCTCGTACTCGCTGTTTATCCTTCATTCATTGTTTTCCTTCATGAATTTTTTGGAGCATCTCCTATGTGAGTGGTAGATGATATTTCTTCAATCGACATCCACTAATCCAGTTTGGCATTTCTTCACCTGCTAATGTAGCAAGCTTGACAGCTCCACTTTGTGATAGATCACTAATCACAAATGGTCCCATCCCTCGCTTTTTAAGTTTCTTGGCATGTTGCTTGAAAGTATAAACAAGTACGTAATCACCTGTTGTGAACTCTTTAGTGCGCACATGTTTGTCAAAGAATTCTTTTTGTCTTCTCTTTTTAGCATAGATTGAAGCTACATCTCTCAAGCGTAGTTCATCTAGCTTTTCAAGATCATCTATTCTTGAAGAGAGCTCATGCCCTGTCCATTCTAAGCGTTTTGCTACTCGTAGAGTTGGAATTAAAAACTCTATGGGTAGTATAGCATTTAGGCCAAACACCATGTTGTACGGTGTAGTTCCTATCGATGTTTTATAAGCTACCCTGTATGCCCATAGTGTTGAGTGTAATTGTTGATCCCAATCTGTTCTTGATTCTGACACTATTTTAGTGAGAACCGTGCATAGTGTTTTATTTGTGGCCTCAGCTTGTCCATTGGCCTGTGGATGGTATGGAGCAGATTTCCTATGTATGACCATGAATTCCTCTAGAAGATATTCAATGACTTCATTAAGAAAATGTGTTCCACGATCACTGACAATTTCTATTGGCAACCCGTATCGTACAAAAAAATTCTCATACAAAAATTGTGCAGTGATGCGTGCATCTGCTTTTTGCGTTGCCTTGGCTTCGACCCATTTTGTGAGATAGTCCGTAGCCACAATGATATATTGGGTATGGGTGCGATATGCAGGGGGTGAAATAGGTCCCACAAAATCAATGCCCCATTTTGCAAATTCTATTGCTCCCATCATTGGCCATAGCGGCATCTCATTTCTTTTTATTGGCACCATGTGCAATGTAGGCCACCATATACCTACAGCGGTTAAGACAATTTTTGCCATGTTATTGTCCAAAAAATGGCCTCCATTTATTCCGCTATGTGCATGTTCTATAATCAGCAGGTATTCACTTTCACTTGCACAGATTCTAAGTTGATTGTCCTTTCCTCGCTTATAGAGTTGGTTTCCAATGAACTGAAAGTCACGAGCTTCCAGCTCTATAGCTTTTTTTCGTACTCTTGTGATGTCCTGGTGGTTAAGAAATCAATGATATATTAACTCCATGCAGGTGCAATGTTTACCTGAAACAATGTTGTGTGATCCACTGGTCGTTTGGCACTACATATAGTACAATTGGTAACATAAGAATGTGAGTCCGCATACATAGTTGGCCAATAAACCCCTAACTGTTTCAGTCTCTGGTGTGTTTTCACTGTTGAACAATGAAATGCACAATCCTGGACATGTGCTTCTTCAAGGTAACACTCGAATTCTTCTGGATTTATACATAATCGTAGGATGTGGTCCAAACCTAGATGATACAGCCGTCCTGCTATCAAACTGGAAGTTTTTTGTTTGTCGAATCGTTTGTTGTTTGTAATTGTATTCCGTATTATCAAACCCACTTGCAAAGGAAAGAATGCTAACAATTTCTTGAGACCATTTGGGTACCATTTCAATATTGAAAAGATAGCATCTGGTATGTCATCATCGACTCCTTCAGGAGCTTCCCCGTTGTATCCTTGAAAGATGATCTGCTCGTAGATGGATTTTACCCTTTTTGACCACCACTGTGAATTCAAATTCTAGCAATATAATAAACCAGCGTACAATTCTCCCTGTATTGCATGGTTTATTTACCAGATACAAAAGAGCTTGATGATCTGTGAAGAACACAAATTTGTTTGCGAGCAAATAATGCCGAAATTTCTTTACAGCATAAATCATTCCTAACCCTTCCCGTTCGGTGGTTGTGTAGTTCTTTTCCGCACTGTTTAACTGTCGGCTTGCATAACAAAATGGAAAATCCATTGTTCCGTCTGTAGGTTGAGCGAGAATACTTCCAATGGCATATGCAGAAGCATCAATGTGAACATGGAATATCTTTTCCCAATCTGGTGCCTTCAGTACAGGTGTTGATATCAGGTTTTCCTTCAGCTTTTGGAATGAAGTTTCACACTCCTTGGTCCAATCGAAATTGACTAGCAAACGATACAGAGGTTGTGCGATAACCGCATACATGTATATGAATCTTCGATAATATCTGCAGTGTCCCATGAAAGATTGCACTTGTTTCGCATTAGTAGGCCTGGGTAGGTCTACAATGACTTTGACTTTGTCTAGGTCAGTGGTTATACCATTTCTTGAGACAATGTGTCCTAAGATGCGGCCTTGCTTAACCATGAATATACACTTTTCTAGGTTAAGACAGATTCGATATGTCCTACATTTTTTAAAGACCTTTTGCAAATGGTCAATATGTTCCTCTCGTAGAAGAGAGTGTACACAAAGATCATCCATGTAAATTTCTAAGAATATTCTTAGGTATTCCTTGAATGCGTGCGTCATTAACCTTTGGAAGGTAGCTGGGGCATTAGTTAAGCCAAAAGGCATAACTCGATACGCATAAATCCCCCATTCTGTGGCAAACGCTATTTTGTGTTGATCCTCCCTTTCTATTGCCAGTTGGTTGTATCCTGAAAACCCATCGAGAAAGGAATAAGTCCATTTCCCGAAGCACGTTTCCCGGCCACCCGCTCAAGTACATGTTCTGTGATTGGCAAGGGATAATTATCCCTTATGGTGGCTGCATTCACCTTTTTGAGGTTTACACACACTCGTAGTTTTCCATTATTTTTGGGAACTACCACAATGGGTGACACCCAATCTGTATGTTCGATTTCATAGATGAATTCAGCTTCCATCAGTTTATCAATCTCTTCTTTGATTTGTTTAGCAAATGTGTCATTATATGTATAAGGACGTTGTTTACTAGGTTTTGCATTTGATTTCAAAGGAATTGTATGTTGGCATATCGATGGATCGACTCCTTTGAGGTCTTTATAGGACCATGCAAACACATCTTTATACTCCTTGAGAAGTTGTGTTAGCCGTTCCTCTTCTTTAGGCTCTAAATCGTTTGCTATATAGACCCGGCTGAGGCTTTTCACCTGGTTCTGCAAGGTCTATCCTTTTTGCATTTTCTGGCCCATCATAAGATTCTTGGTTGGTTCTTTCCCTGACTGGTGGTGTCATGATGGTTTTTCTGTCCTGGATAGTAAATTTCCGATAGTGTGATGGTATATCCATGTTCCCCTTTTCTGACTCCCCTTTACCATCACTATCTTCTTCAGTAGTCCATATCTCTCTTAAAGACCGTTTCAGCTCTTGGTATTTCTGTTTACGCTCCAGTTTGGTCCACTCTTGGTCTTTTGTTGTTTCTTTTTTTTATTTTTGAGATTTTTGTGATTTTGTTTCTGTTTTAGCTTTTCGTTCCTGTTTTATTCGTATCGCATTCATGGTTGGAATAATTACTCCTTATGTGGTGACCGTATCGCATTCATGGTTGGAATAATTACTCCTTATGTGACCGTGCCTGAGTTTGGGCATAGTGAGTGAGTAGGCCTATAAATCTATCACTGATAACATAATATGCTCTGTTCTTATCCACCTGTTTCGAATGCCAAAAGACAGAACCAAGCGAATAGGGCCCTTCGAAGATTCTTGGGGGCCCTACTCGCTTGGTACTGACTCAACTAACGTCACCACTTATGACATTAGCGCACGGGACATAACCCGTCGATATGACATTAGCGCACGGGACATAACCAAGTGAATAGAGTTGTTCGGAAATTCTTGGGGGCCCTACTCGCTTGGTTCTAACTCAACTAACGTCAACTCTTATGACTTTAGCACACGGGACAGAACCAAGCGAAGAGGGTCCTTCGGAAATTATTGGGGACCCTACTCTCTTGGTTCTGACTCAACTAACGTCACCTCTTATGACATGAGTGCACGGGGCCAAACCAAGCAAAATAGGACATTGAGGGGTACTCGAGGCCCAACATTCGCTTTGTTATGACACCAAATAGTTTTGGCTTGCTTTTTCTTTCAGTCATGGGGATCATAGTCCTGGAGATAGACGTGAGTGAGGATACATGTGAAGAAAAACTATTCACATTCCTATATAACGCCCGTGCTCATCACCGTGCACCAGAACTATTAGGAATGTTCAATGCAGAGTTTTCTATACAGAGGATTTTAGATTGCTCCTTTGAGTACCTACAAAACCATTTGCAACAGTATGAGGCAGTCACTTGTGACAATTCCATGACAGTTGATGGCATGAGATATGTGCACCCTTCCGACCTTGACCCTGACAAGAGTGCTTCAAGGAGACTGAATCGCTGTCTTGAAAAGTGTCCCTCCAATGCACTGCTTGTACAAGACAGGTGTATGAAGCACTTAAAAAAATGTTGATTATTGGAATTCTACCATGGGTTTGTCTGTTACTTATACTTGCAGACGGATAGCGAGTCAGAGACTTCGCAGTCAACAACTTTCTGTAGTTGTCCATTGGCGCTGGAGGAAGAGGTAGAGGATGTGGAGGTGCAATTCAATCCAGAAGAAGAGCGGGAAGAGGTACTAAAGGAAACATTTGATGCGGGCTTAACTCTTGTTTCTCTTGCGGATGCAGCAATAGGGTGCAGGCAAGAAAGCCCAAGTATGGAAGCGACTTTGCCTCTCAATTGTGCCCCCAGCTTTGCTATGGCGGGTGACACCCACTATATTCTGCTCATAGATATCATGCATGAGCTCAATATACAGGAGGACTACTGCCTAGCGGCAATTGCAATTTTTTTGTGAAGCAGACATGGGGTTTGTGGACGATGATGGAGTGGACCAATATCTTATTGCTGACACAGCTATCCGCGACTCACAGTTCACTTCAGGGTCGCAACTGATTAAAGATACATTCAATGAGGCGAAGTCCGGAGAAGCCAATTTGCCAACAGATGGGTAGTTTGAATTGACAACAAAACAACTCGGCTTGGAAAACATGGGTATACACGTGGCACCCGAAGATCATGTAATGAATAGTCAGTCTATTCACTTGTGGGGGAGGTCGATGCTGGAAATGGACGAGAATCAGATGGTAATTTTTGTCGATCATTCAAATGGTATTAGAGATGGCCGAGTGATAAAATATCATGAACATTTTTTTTTGCTGCCAGGTGCTAGTGTATGACGATAGTTTCCTTAGAAGAGCGGGAGGCTCATGCCAAGGGCTTGTCACTGGAGTCCAAGGCAAGGATGCGGCGTTGTCTCACTACATCGGGCGTTTCAACCACAAAAAGGTTTGTAGAAACAATTCAAGTACTTGACAATTGTACTCATCTCACTTACGGCCCATAAATTCATTGCAATTATTATGTAGATCATAATATACCACAAGGAATATTCCGATGACAATGCAAAGTTCCCTCTGTTTGCAATGAAAGCTATTACAAGATTGTGTGGTGGGCACCCCCTCCCACTAAACGCAGAAAGAGTAATTCTGATTGAAAAACAGTTTGCTCTACGTGTATTTGGCATTGGGTATGGGTGCCAGGCACTCAGAGCCCCCTATTTCATGTCCTACACAGCTCAGGCTCTGGCTGCAGGGGTTGAAGACCCCGAAAGCTTAGATCCATACAATAAGCGGCTGTTTCTGAGGGAAAGAAGACGCATGATGCCCGTAGGGATGCTGCCATCAACAAAGGAACGAGCTCGTCTAGAGAGCTTGCACATCGAAGAGGTACAAAGTGAGGAGGAAGGAGGTGCATCGAAGAGGATAAAAACGACGGGCTCAGGTCCATCTTCTTCCGCTCTTGACTCGTGACCGGCGCCACCTTGCATGGCGCTCCGCCGCATTTGAAGCTCCCCAAGCCATCTGTTTCTTCTCTTTGCGGATGTGTTGTAAAGACCGTGTAAGTTCTGAACTCTTAAGAAGTTCCTTCTGCCTTGCTCTATGAATTAGTTGTCTATAAGTCCATTGGTGTAACTCTAATAGGCTATTGGCCTTTTCTTTTCCTCCCCCATGTCTAGTGTGCTTAAAATAACCTGTTCTTGCCATGTAGTGGGTTTTTTCCATTCCTTGTGTGGACCATATTGATAGTGAGCCGTATGTCTTGGCAAAATATGGACCATGGTTGAACAGTATGTGCTGCATTGAAATAAAACAAAATGGTCAGTTGAGTACAATTTAAAATTTTGTTTTGTATACGTAGAATGCCAACCTACCATGTAATGTGTGATATGTTTCCCACCCCACCTTGTAAGGTAAGCCTTTTTCCAATCCAGCAAGGCTGCTTGAAATGACGTGAGCTTACTTTGGTCGCAAGAATGTTGCTCAAGGTAGTGGAAAATTTTATCTAGTGATTTCCACACATTCGCCTTGTGATTCTGGATTGCCCCACCACCAGCATTGTCTTTAACCACTTTATGTAATTGTTTCCATTTGTTGAACAGGATTCTCCTTTCTTCTCTATTTGAATCTTTGAGGCTAAACCCAAGAAACCTTCTTGCCTTCACTCCGCCTATCGATGCTTTCCTCGGTACCTTGTACCGACTTTGAGACATCTTAGGGTCCTCTTCGATTTTGACATTGCCTCCATGAAAACCAATGTCTGAGAGCACTCCCTCTAATGCTTTGATCACTCTTTTCGACTCACTCTCTAGCTTTAATGTCCATGCAAAACATATGTACAAATGAACCACCTTTTCAATTATTCGACAGAGTGCATGAAGTGTACAGACGTGAACTCTACTCAGAGGAATATCAAGCACTGGTTTAAAAGTTTTATCTTGAAGATGTCTGTTGGGAGCTCTAATCCACTGCACACTCTCAAGTGATTGTGCATCAGCCATGCAATATAAGCATGGATTTGCCACAACTGCTCCATGTGTTATGTTGTACATACACTTAAGAGTCTTTAAGTCACCTTCCATGTGCCATTCCAATGTGTAGTCGCCAAATCCTTCCACTGAAAGAACGGCTCCATTTCTTTGTTCACTGATGATAGAAGGAATTTGGATTTGACTAAAAACCCAATCGAGGATTTCAAAATTTTCCTTATCAACCTGCAGTGAAAAATGAAAACACAAAATCAACAACCAAATAATCAATATTTTTGTTATCAGAGATTGAACGAAGTATACCTGAAATGATCCTAGAGATAGAATGTTGTTTTCTGATTGCACGCTGAAGTATCATGGATCCTCTTTCGTTATTGATGGATCCAGAGCTCTGTTCATGAGGGTAATGGTGACTCTCTCCAACTTCTTGTTCTTCAGGACCTCGCACTTGAGAACTGCATACCTTTGCAATGCTTCAAGATCAAGGAAGAGGTTGTTGTGCTCGTTAAACTGTACCTCTCTGCCGCCCTTGCCTAAGAACGTTGCTTCAATATGGCATGGTGACCCAAGTTTCTCAAACACCTCATCGTTTACGTGCCGGCGAGCAGCCTTTACATGTGATGGCTTTGGCAACAATGATCCTCTTTGTAGTTTATTTTGAGAATTTTTAGCTAATGCTTTGAAGAGTGCCCTGTATCCCATCTGCGAGATGCCACTCTCATCAAGTATTGCTTGCACTTCCATTGGTTCCAGCCGATTCTCGTTCATGAAGGAGGTAAGTAGCCTCCCTTTCAACTTACAAAATTTTTTCTGAGTTATCATCTCTTCAACTACTTCTTTTGGAACTAGACGGCTGTAATGCACTCCGGCATTGAAGCCTGCACCGTTCGAGTTTGGATGCAGTAAAGACCTGCCAAAAAAGCACAATGCGTTATGATCATGTATAGGAAAGTAAGTGTATCCACTTCTTAATGAAGCACATTGAAGAAACAAACTTTGAATTACCTTAAAGCTCGTATTCGTTTTTTCAGGCCACCACTACCAACCTTCATGTTCTCAAGGTTGCACATATCTCGTTTTCTTTTCCGACTACCAAGCACGGTGTCTTTCCCTCGCAAACTTGTGATCTTCTTCTCAAGGCCTTGGATTGTCTCTTTGTTTGATGAAATGTTTTGAGAGCATGCTTCATTAAGTTTCTTCAGCTGCATGTTCTCCATTGCTAGGAAGTTTCTTTGCCTTTCCGCATTCAATCCTCTCATTTCCAAATGTTCGGTGTATCCCAATAGCCCATCCTTGCCATCGCCTGTGAAATGTAAGAGGTTAGTGATATTAGCAAAGGGAGGTGGCGCATTTGTCGTAGGATCCTTTGGATAAATAGACCCATCGGTCCACAAATCCAAATGATGTTCCTTGTTTGTCCTTCTAAGTTCTTTCTCCCGTTGAGATAAGAAAGACTCCCTCCTACGTTTCTGCAACGGTGCGTACTCTTGCAATACATCAACATGAAGATGATGTGTGTTCTTTCTTTGGGTAAGTGTTAAAGATGAAGGGGCCGAGGATTGTAAGTTCAAATTAGTGTTTTCATCAGGAAAAGATGCGTTCTCCATTCCTAGAGTTGATAGAGAAGAAGATGGAGAAATGTCTCAGGTTTTGGGAGGGAAAGCCATATTCTCAAGTTTAGAGTTGATAGAGTTCGTGTGGCTTATGTTTCTGGAGGGAACGCTTGTAAGTTGGCATTTCAAATCATTAGTCATACGGTTAGTTGGATTCCTGACAAGAGAACGAAGGATAAGAATGATAAAGACGGCGGCTACCTACCAAAGAATGTCATTTTGGCTTTTTGTTGCACAGAAAAGTATCACATAAAATGCACAAGTTAACATTTTCATTTTCTCTCTCTAAGCCGACGTGGCACTTCTTACAGGGCCCAAAAGTGAGTCCAACTTTCTCCTAATGGATTGTTTTCTTTTTGTGGATGCAGGTAAGGGTGCTCTTTCTCTGGATTTGCTAAAGGAAGAACGTGTTACCACTTTTTCCTTTTCTCTATTAGGATCCCATAAAAACTAAGTCTAGCTTACACATTAGACAAATGTATCTTTTAGTGTGAATGACTAAATAGATATTTCTACTTGAAATGGATGTTGTGGTCTATGGTCCTTGACTTCTTGATGAAGTCTCATGTGCTATCTTAGCCTATGTATAATCTCTCTCTCTCTCTCTCTCTCTCTCTCTCTCTCTCTCTCTCTCTCTCTCTCTCTCTCTCTCTTAACCTTCATAAATTTCATGATGGGGTTGTATGGCGCGATGGCGTATCTTTGAGTTTCTTTAAGACTTCCTCGCGTGTCATTCAAACAATTGGCAATGATGCAACTATACTTCTCTCTCTCTCTCTCTCTCTCTCTCTCTCTCTCTCTCTCTCATAACTTTCCTAACTTTCAGTATGTGGTTGTATGGCATGATGGCATATTTTTGAGTTCTTTAAGACTTCTAGCATGCTATTCGGACAATTGGTAGTGATGCAACTATTTCTCTCTCTCTCTCTCTCTCTCTCTCTCTCTCTCTCTTTCACACACACACACTTTTCCCTTTCCTCAAGTAGGACCCCAAAGAAACTAAGATCTCATTAGACAAATGTATCTTTTAGTGTGAATAACTATGTCAGAAACCATATAACTTCGGGCAAAAAAACTTCTCGAAAGCTTTCCAAGTACTTGAAGGGGTTTAGAGACCATTTTTATTACAAGAAGGGAGGCAGGTGAAAGAGGCTAGGTTGAAAGGTCAAGTCTAGCATATAGCAAGGCCATCTAAAGCCATCAACTAAACATGGTAAGTGAATTTGGAAGGGAGGCCATCCTTAAACCAACCTAAACAAAGTCATAATAGTTGTGTGGCATCTCCCCATCCAAGGATATCTAGATAAACTAGATATCCATGTAAGAAGTATTGTAGCCCAGGTTCTGGTGTTCAAGTGCACTATGTGCCGTTGTCCACCCATGTACATGGAGAGAGACTTTCTTATACACATAGGCTAAAATAGCACATGAGACTTCATAAAAAAATCAAGAACCATAGACGACAACATCCATTTCAAGTAGTCTAGTTTGACCACTTAGTGTGGTACATCTTGAACCACCTCTCCAACCTCTTTCTGACTCAGGTAGAGGAATACTACCTCCCCTTGATCTGCTCTTGGCTAGGTGGACAGGCCCGGGAGATAGTCAGGGCACAAATAGCATATTTACACATTAGGACTTGTATGTACAACGCTTTGAATGAGCTAAAAACTGATTATCCTAGGTTCTTTCTCTCAAATCTCAGCACGGCTAAAGGGATAAAACATATACTTTCACTTCTTAAGCCTTCCTTAGACCTTGAAGACTCTTCCTCTATGAAGAGACCACTATTGTCTAGTGTAGGATTTGAGTTTGTCACTTCCTTTTTGACTCTCTCTCCTCTTCTTGACTTTTCAGAGGGGAAAGGGAAATCTAGAAGCTTTGTAAGAGGGAGAGGAAAAAGACTCCCTGTTTGTCAAATGTTTAACAATTGATCCTTTGTAATTTTCAGATGAGTGCTACACCTATTGGAAAGCGCATTTTGCTAAAAGTGGACAAGAATGTAGCAAGCCTTGTTGATTGCCTTTTTGTTAACAAAATTTTGGATTTCTTCCCTCCCAAATCAATCTTCAAACATGTTTTTAAATCTATCTTGGGAAGCGATAGTATGTTGCAATACATCACTATTGGATGGAAGTATGACCCACCACTAAAGAACTTTGTCTACTCTACTGAGTTCCTCACTTCCAAGTTTACCTACTCAATGTAAGTGCTTTGAATTCATGCAACTTTGTAAAGACTTTGATAATCTTGGATGGAATGTATGAACTGGCAATTTGAATATTGTCTCTGATAAGTTGGTGAAATAATTGCTCAGTTGTGGGTTGAACCATATCCCCACCAAACATCTGAATCAACACTTGGCTTTTTTCGCACTACTTGATTGCTTGGCTGACATAGCCAATTTCCTAACATTGGACAGTCTAACCCTTAACAAATTGTCTGATGGTTTGTTTTCACACTTTCAAACATGCATTGGAATGATTCTACCAGATTGGCTAAGTAATGAGACTTCATGGCTCTCACCCTCTATTTCAAAAATGTTTTAAACTTGAGACAGGACTGGTTCATTGTCGAAGTAGACAAAGTACCACACATCCCTACTATCATTTGCAAACAGCTTGCAAAAACTACTGCTTTGGGACGAATTGATGGACCAAAATTTATTGTGACAGACATGAATGCCAATGAGGTAATTGAATTTCTTCAAGGTGCACTACAACACTTTGGACTAGAGGGAAATGGTAGCAAAATTCCTATCCTCTTTCCAACTTACAAAAGTCACAAGCACAAGTTTAAATGGATTTGTGATGCATCTAATTGTACCATGTTGCAAGCTACATCTATCATCACATCTTGCTTGAATCTCTTTATTAATTTTTGCACCATCTGTGAAGAAAATTTGTTAACGATCAAAACCTTTACTACCCAAGAAGTTAATACTATTTGGTTGGTTTAGATTGAACTTCAAGTCTTTTTTAATCTACCTAAGCACACCTTTTCCATGTTCTCAGCTGACATTACACAATGTTATGAGAACATCTCACTGTTTGACCCCTCTGGTCTTGTTTTTATATTCAAAAGGATAGGGAAACTGGTCTTCAAACGCTACCAAGGGCTAGGATTTTGAAAAACATCTCTACTCAAGAATCCAAGATGGGTTAGAGGTTCCTTGAAAGTACCTCCTACAAATTACGGATTGCTAGAGTTGATGGATTTGATTGAATGGCTTCTTTAGAATTGTTTTGTCTAGTTGAGAAAGAATTGCTATAGGCAGGTTTATGGAATATACAGGTCTAATGGATTCTTGCAGATCACCTTATGGCTACCATCAAACACTCTCTTGGGAAGAAGGACTGGCTTGGAGCTATGGAAAATACTGACACTATCATTCATCTGTTGAAACTCTAGCAACTTGGTGTAGTGGTGGGTCACCACTTGGTGGTTCCCCACCCTTACAAATGAGGAGATCGATGACAGAGAAATGGAGGCATACATGACAACAGGGGTGAATGCTGGAGGTGAATTTCCAATTAATGAAGATGTTATAAGTCACCAAGATATGTATAAAACAATCTTGGAAATTTGAAGATACATAAGAGAATTTGAGTTTAAAGAAGCAATAACAGTTAAAGTTTGGGCTTTAACATAATTTGAACAATGCAGGTAGAGCATGAAACTCCATTGCCTTGGGTTCCTCTTTGCCGTTTGGTAAAGATAGAGAAAGCAAGAAAAGCTAGCTAGGACCCCAAGTGGTTGCAACCATCGGAAAATACACTCTTGTTGTAGGGGTATTATGAGCCCAAGGGATGCTTCAATATGCTCTCTTGATGCACCGGGCCATCCTTCCATTGATGCAATGAGGAAAGAGCACACTTGGACATCAGAAAACATTAACATACTGTTGAGTTTCTAGAGGAGGATGATTGGATAAAAGAGGAGGATGGGACACGTATGCGAGGTACACTTTGACACCCACTATATTTAAATATTTCTCTTTGGCTTGCTTTAACCATTGAGTGGGGTGAGGATCCGGAGAGTACAGGATGCAAGAGAGGAAAGGAGAGAAGGGGGAGAAGAATGAAGGACACGCATGATTGGTGGAGCTTGAAGAAGAAGACCTTCTCCCTCCTTATTCTTACATTTTAACCAAAGAATAACAATGGGTGGGTGCCCAGCCAAACCGGCCACGGGCACTGGCCTCCAACCTAACAATATCCCACTTGAAGGCCAATGTGGTCCAAGTGGCTAAAGAATATAGGGGCTATTATGTACATCTATACAAAATGTGAAACATGGCCATAGCTTCACTCTACTCCCATCATCTCTATGCAATGTGCAAACCACTCTCAAGCTAAGCTCTTCTTAGAGCAGCCACTGGGTTTTTGTCTATGTGAACTTTGGCTAAATGAATGCTTTTGTTAGCCAAAATATCACATACCACATGATAGTTAACCTCTATGTGTTTTGACTTGGAGTGAAACATGGGGTTCTGTGGCAATGTAGCACTAGAGTTTGTGTATACTAAGGTCTCCCACTAGACGAGATAACCACACAGCTTCCTTATTGGAACTGGAAACTGCAACATACTCTGCCTCAGTGGTGGAAGATAAAGTGCAATTTTGGAGACATGATCTCCACAAGACTGCCGCTCTAATGAACAAGAAAACATAGCCAGATGTGGATTGCCTAGTGTCCACACAACTCGCATAATCTGAATCAGTGTATCCAACTATGGATGCATCACAGTTACTAGAGCATAAGCACTTGCTATTTGAGCCCTCCATGTATCTCAAGGAGTACTTCATTGCTTCACAATGCTTTCTGCTTGGATTTGTCATATACCTACTGACCACTCCCACTACATATGCAATGTCTGGCTGTGTGCTAACCATGGCGAACATGAGACTGCCAATTACCAAAGAATATGGCACTTGTATCATCTCTACCTTTTCAACATCTGATTTGGGACAATCATACATTTCGACCAAAGGAGAGTGATCCTAGGCCATAGGGAGACCTTTTTAATATGTTCTATTGCAGTTTTTAGGACCTTGATCATGATGGATCGAATTTTGGTACCTTGTTGGATTGAGAGCCAACTTGATAATGATAGTGTCCCTATGTGTCTTAGACCTCCTCCTAAATTTTTGTTGCATTTGGACTTTGTTTGGAGACTAAAATGACGTCACAGCGGAGAGCAATGACATAGGACATTGGCAGTTTGCTAGATTTGAGAGTGATAGATTTTCTAGTGCTAGAGATGGCTACATTATGTAGGTTCACTTCTTGAGGTTGACACCCTCAAAGAGTCTTTGTGCCCCATCCGAGTCGCTTCCTTGAGTATTGATATTATGTTGGTGTCAGATAGCTATTCTACAAACGTTCATCGTGACGACCCACTAACATTGGCATCATTGCCAAGGATAGTGATGCATAGGTGGTGAGTAACCTAGTCGTAGATTTTACTTTAGAGACCTTTGATTTTGTTGTCAATTTTGTTTACACCTTTACAATCAGGCAACTGGACTTGGGGTTTAGTGCTTGATAGAGGCTAGAAGTCAGGGACTTGCTAGATCTATTCTTGAGAGGTATATGGGGTTGTGAGTGAGATACAAAAGAATTTCATTCTGCATTTTTTTCAATGCTTTGAAAGAACTGTTCCACTATCCATTTCTCTTTTAGCTTTGTACCATTTTTTTGTTTTTTTCCCTAGAATTTATTTCAACACCTAAGAGTAGATAAAGTAGCAACCAAAACCATCAAATTGGACTGAAAAATTCAAGGAAAAAACTGTTAAAACCATATTTTGGTAGGAAAGATCATAAACTCTAAAATTTTGAAAATTTGATGGTCAAAACTAAAAAGCTGATCTAAACCCAAAGTAAGTACAGAAAGTTTCATGCAATTTGGTACAAGAATATGGATCATCCATGTTCCCCTATGATTTTGTGACTAGAAACTGATACCATTGGGTTCACTGTGGTTCTAGATCACTAAATATACAATTTTGGTGAGAAATTGACACAAAAAACTCACTCAAATCAAGAAATTGGAGCAAAAGGCACAAGAACCTTGGAAATTGACCAAAATTTGGACCTTTCTAACTTTTTGATATTCAAATTAAAAAATAAGCAAAAATTTGACATCTACAAGGTGCAAGTATACAACTGACCAAATTTCATGTTCAATTATGGTCAAACATGGATTGCAGTCCGTGACCCATTTGATCATCTGAATCTGAGATTTGAGCAATGAGTAGCTGACAACATTTGGACAACTTTTGCAAAGGGCACCATAGTAGAAAATTCCAATAGTTGACCAAATCATCAAAAGACCAATTGCTAGTAAAAAACCGCAAGGTAGACACAAGAATTTGCTTTTGATCAACAAAAGGTTTTCCAAATCCAAACATATGTGGTGGAGTAGACTACTCATACTGCAATTAATCAAGACAAATTTAGGGACATGGATTGCGATCCATGTCCCCTTTTTTATTATTTGGACAAAGACCATATAGACTTGTAGCAAAAACCAGTATAAAAAAAATTTCCAAAAGCAAGGTCGTCAAAAAACTTCAAGAAGTGGGTTGAAAGAGGGCAAAAGTGTTCCAAGCCCAAAAACCGCCAAACAGACCTAGGGCTTGACTTTTGGGTGACCTAAAGTAATTCAAATCACATAAAAACAACATAGCAAGGATCAAGGGACTATGAGGGACTTGTATGCCAAGTTTCAATGCATTCTGACACACGGGTACATGGATTGCGATCCATGTCCTTTGTCACAGATTGAGCTCCAATTCATACCAGAGCTAGCACTAGTCCCTAGGAGCATAGTGGTCTTTTCAAACTTCAATTTGGAATTGAATCGTTCATTTTGCAAGCAAAATAAGATTTGGTGTCAAAAATGCTATAAAACTACGCTTGGTTTAGATTTTGACTAATAGAGCGGCTATAGACTTCTAGCCACCAAGTGATTTTTTAACAAGTTGTGGAAATCAAAGTTGCAGCTCTAGTTGCCTTCCATTGGAAGATTGGATGAACATAAAAGGTAATCGGTCAAGGTTTTGCAAACGTAATTTTCTTGATGTATTTGCGATGAGACATCTTCAGAGAGATCTTACACATATATAGCTGAGGGATCTAAGAGTGTAAATTTCAAAGAGGAAACCGAAATGGGAGCGACACCATAACAAACATCACAAAACACAAAACTTTTGCACCTACAATACCAGTTTGAAATTGAATAGGGTGCTAACTATGGATCATTCCTTCGTGAATATAGAAGAGAGACATAGTGAGCTCAAGCTCATAGTGCCCGTAGATTATAGTGGCAATCAATAATTTGGTGAGGAAGGAAACATGTATTTACTTGTGCATAATCTCTTGATCGTGGACAAGATGGGATTAACAGACACCAAGGATAAAGTTGACATCGATCCTACGGAAAAACCCTTGATGTTGGACATTCCTAATGCAAAGCTTAGGCTAGTGAATGTTGCTACTCGTGCCAACACAGACAACACGCATGTGAGTTTATACAAGTATGATAACAGAGAGCAAATTCTCTATTATAGATGTGATGAACTCAATGTGAGAGAGCTAATGGAGCAAAAATACTTATATGTATTCATGTACAAAGTGGAGAGAGATACTCAAGTGATCATACCTGGATAAGTATGTTCGGAGGTACACTGGGGTAGATTGCAAATATCTTGAGGGTTATACATACTTTGCAAGGCCACTCCACTAGTACTATGTTATCCCAAGCATTCATAGACCGATAGTCTCTAAAACAAGGCCAAAACCCACTAGAACGAGTCCTGTGAGAAGAAGAGTGTAAGACTCTTTCAATCAACCACAATTTTTTAGAACCTACCTCAATGGGATCCTTGGGTTTGATGGTTCCAATGACCATGCACTAGGGCAGTGATGCTCTAGACATAATGTTCAACACAAGGGTTCCTAGAATTGAGGGTAGAGACATGAGACCTGAGGAGAGAGTAACTGATTGAACTAACTCTAGAGCACCTATGAGTGGGTATGAGGCTAGAGATGTTATACTAGAAGATCCTAGAATGATGATAATGGTAGCAAAAACTCTAAGTATTTGACCTTCTCAAATGGGGAAGTGTGTGCCCAAAAAGTATAGTGGATCGAGAGATCCATATGCACATGCTTCCATATTTAAGCAAGTCTTAAGAGGAAAACAAGTTACAAATTTCCATATGCAATACGAGGGATTTGGTTTGACCTTGGTAAGAATGGTACTAACTTGGTTCCAACCAATTAATAGTCAAGATTTCCTAAATATTGATCAACTCTTGTGTGAGTTTGCAAAGGAATTCTCTAAGAGAGGAATCAAGCACAACACGGTTTCTAAATCTATGCTTTTAAGAAAAAGGAGAATGAAAAGGTGATGCAAGTTTCACTTTTCTTCGAGCAATAATACATTAAGAGACTGCTAGTGAGAGAGTTACCTCAAGATGATCGGTTGCTAGTGCTTGAAACTCTCAAAAAGGACCTGCAATTAAAAGCATGCACCATATTTGAACAAGTCACTAGAGAAGCATTGTACCTAACTGCAAAATGTATGCAGAGGTGATAGAGGATGCATACAAAAACACTAGTAGTGCCTCTTCTATAGCCCAACAAGCTAGCTAGAAAATGTAGTGCTCCTACTTCCATCACAAATCTGGATCAAATAGTCAAGGAAGTGATCCGAAGAATGAACCAAGCATACAAATAGAATCCCAATATGCGACCACAGTCACCACAAGTGGTAAATGCTCCAAGAGTGTTGAAGTGGTGTGCCATTGAGTAGAGATACACCAATCACGATACAAATGAGTGATTTTATAACCCAAAATATGTGAGGGAAAGGTTGTGTATGGACCTCCAATAATGCAACAATTGCCACCACCTCCTCGGTACCAGATAGGAACCAAGCATGAAGATCAAGGAGGAGATAAACGACAACCCATGCAGGGTCAACAACCACCTTTTCCTTTTTTTCAAAATCCATTATTCAATACAGGCAGTCGGTAGGACCACTCAGGAGTGCATCAACAATGCCACCAAAAGATTTATTTTGAGGAGCCTGTAGAGACTCTTGTGAGAGAACCTGAGTGTGTAGCATATGCTATGGAAGAAAATCCATTATGGGAAAGCATAGATGAAGCTACAGAACCTTCATATGTGGCTTGAACAAGGAGAAACCAATTCACGATGGATGAAAATACGCTCATGCTCATAGTAAATAAATACTACAAACCTAGAGGATATCTTCCTAGGATAAGACAACCAATGGGAGCATCACCAACCACCCAACTGGAAGGTCCATGGCTACAAATGTGGAGGTGACCATTGGGCACAAGGTTGTCTGAACAAGGGCCATCAAACAAAGATCTTTGGATTCTGTGACACTTGTGGGAAAGATCACCTTCTCCAACAAAAAATCCAGACAGCAAGAACAATTAACGGTCATATGTCTAAATGATGATCCATATGAGTTGTAGGTGGTATGATATGAGAAATGTGAGAAAGTAAGGTAAGTATTCACATTGCACTTGGGGTAAACCAAACACATATAGTCAAAATGGGGCAGGTTAGTTCTTGTTTTCATTCAATTGGTCAGAGAGAGAGTTAGAGATTTTTTGGTGACCTAGAACTTCCCGTAGTGGTTTTGCTTGCTACAATCACCCCAGACACCCATACTTCACTAGATTGGATACGTATGAACCTCTTTAGGTCTAGAACACCTAAAAATTGTCAAAAATACCTCAAAAATGCACAAACAATCAAATCGATCAAATTTAGGGAGGGATTTTTGGAAATTCTCCAAGGGTCCAGATTCAGAAACAAGTTCATAGAAATGCTCCATTTTCATTACATAATCTATCAATGCAAGTCAAGTTGCTACATATGGTAGAACATGGATCACGATACATGACCCCCATCTCATTTTGCAAAGATAAGTGGTGCCAAACACTACTATTGTAAGTGCCTAAACAATGTAGTAATCTCATAATCAAAATGTTGACGGACATGGATCGCAATCCATGACCCCCAACATGTTAGAACAAACAATTTGTCCATGCCTTGGGGAATGTGCCCTACAATTTTGGGGTTAATTGGACATTGAAATCATAGAAAACCAATGGAAAATTGAGATTTTGATCACTAAATGTTCATTTTCACCCACAACTACAAAACTTGGTCCAAATTCAGCAAAAAGTGCTCCATAAGCTTATTGAACATGCTAGAAGCTAACCCAAAGTTATGTCCAAATTGATGTATGAACATGGATTGTGATCCATGACCCCGTGAAGCAAGTTTGTCAAAAACTGGATGCAAATTTATGTAGTGGTCAATGAATATAAAAGGTGGCAAAATTTTAGTAATTTTTTATGTATAGTGCTTCAAGTGTCAAGTTTAACATTGTGAGAGTGTTAAGGGCAAAAGTTGTGGTCTTAGAAGAAAAAGTTTTGGAAACAAAAAGGATTGTGAACTTGTGATGACTCAAGGAATGCCAAAAAATGCTAAAGAGCCAGGAGGGTCCATACAAACTCCAATTGGGATGAATTTGAACACAGAAATGGGAATTGTAATTCTTCAACTCCAAATAATGAGAAGGGAAAAATGTTAAGCAGATTGATCACCAACAGAGATCAAAGATGCCAACCAAAACCAAATATAGTAAAGTCGAACTAAATTGGGCCATAACGTGGGAAATTGGGGAAACTTGAGCAAAAATTGTCTAAATTTGAAAATATCTTCACCAATGAGCTAGGATATTATATGGGAATAGGTACCCCAAGTTTCCCTCCAACTTAGAGGTGCTTTGAGGCTGACGCTTTTGTAGCAGTGATTCTAATGGGTGTGTTGGCTTCCTCTTTCAATGAAAAACCCCCCTAAAACCACCTATAAGTGGCTTATGGTAGGCACTCTTAGCAAGAAGTTAGGCTATAAGTGGAGGTGATAAAAATGAGGGAGTGTGTGTGCATGTCTGCGTACACACATGCAAGGTAGTGTGTGTGCATCTCTGCGTGCACACATGCAAGGGGGAGTTATGTGGGGTGTGTGCAAAGGGGTTTTTCCTTGCGTGAAAGCTTATCGAATAAACAAGAGAAAAAGGGGTTGGAAAAATTGTGGGTGTAGAGCAGGCCAACATGGTGTTGCATGAAACCTTTTTTTGATTGAAAAAAACTCTAGTTAATCAAATTTTAGATATTAGGCTTCATATTGAGCCAAACAATATCCAAAAATGTATGATATTTTTTTTCAATTGTTTTGGAGATACTTTATCCCAATTCAAGGTCAACTTTGATTTATTTTGCACAATTAGGGTAATTGGATCAACCACCACACTTCATCTCATTATGCATTAAGTGAATGGACACTCTAGAAAAATATCATAAGCATAACAACATAAATTTTTTGGATGAAATTTTCGTAAATGTCCCCATGTTTCTCAAAGGTCCCTTGGCCCACTTTAAGAATTTTCTTGAATTTTCTTACGCCTCCATAGGTTCCATAAAGGTAACCTAGTCTATTGTAAGCTAATCATGGGTGGTAAAATGCCCCAAAAGCGTCTTCCATGTAGCACTGAATACCTACGAGATAAAAAACTACCAAAATTGGAATTATACACTAGTGTGCATGCATGTGTGTGTATACACTTTAAATCGAGTATCTATGCTTGTGCATTGATACCAAAAATTAGAAAACCATGATCCATAAATATGAACTTGTAAGCACATTATGGCACTGAATTGCATCTAAGCAGACTTAACTATGGAAGCACACAAAAATTAAGTCAAGTTTGCATCTAGGTATGCAAAGTTAACTATGAAAAAGTAGTCAAGTTAATGAAAATGAGCAACTAATTATTGCAAAATTGATGCACAATTAGTGACCTACACATACAAAATTAGTACAAAGTTAGTGTGTAATTAGTGTGTGTAAGCTAGATTAGTGTCTACAACAGTGTCTAAATCAATGGAAATTGAGAGCTATGCTCAACTAATAAGGGGGAGAAATTAGGCAATTACACATTAAATTAGAGATCATATGAGACCAAGAAACCTAAAACCAATGCTGAATGTGATGCTAAATTAATGAGTGAAACTCTTCTATAGACAAAAATATGAGCTCCACTAACTTAAGTGCTTGATTACCTAGTCATGGTGCCAAAAATGTTATGCAATTATAGTAGGGTGGATCTACACAATAATTTAAGAAAAAATCTAAAATTCTCAAGCTAAGGAAGGCTACCCGCAGCTAGGGCCTTGAGTCATCTAGTGTGAGAGAGCTCTCTAGTTTTGGTGATAGAAGAAGAGTCCCTAGCAGAAGAGTATAAGCTCAAATAGAGAATCCGTGGGAGGTCCTATCTCTTGCTTCTTCTTCTCTACCTCTCTCAACCACACACATGAACACATATACATATGCATTCTTTTAGGGCTCTCCAAATGCCAAGCTTTGCTATCTTATTGTAGTGATAGTGAGAACCATGATCATAAATGTCATACTATGGGATGAAGTCAACTCGACTAGTGCATGGAGGCTACAAGAGGTTGTCAATCTCTCAAAAAACACACTCAATCCTTATCTACTCAAAGCTACACTCAACTACATGTTAGGCAGCAACAAACACTAACTATGACATTGCAAGCAAATCAATTTACCAAGCAAACAATGTCATAATAATCAATATCTAATTCTCCTAAATGATTTTCTCATATTAAACTGATCATTTAATGTGGGGAAGTTCCAGGGGAGAAAAGGCTAGAATATTGGTTAAGCTAGCAGACCGGCCACAGTAGGGATCCAAAGGTGGGAAAATAGGGATCCAAAGGGGGGGCCATCTGCAAAAGAGACATGTGCAACAATGGGCTAAAAAGACCCTAAGGTTCAGCCAATTAAGACTTCCAAAATGCTAAGGTTCCAAAATTCAAAGGTTGTGTCCAAAGGGTTAAAGCTTAGGGGGAATTGGATGATTTGTGTGCTCTCCAAAGTCAACACATATCCCTACATGGGAGGGGGCGATCCCTTCTTCTAGGGGATGAGAGATAAAGCCACACACACACACACAGGCTCCCTTTACACAAAGGGAATGAGGGACACATGTCAGCTCCCTAGGCCAGATGCCCACAAGGTGTGCCCAGTTTCTATTGGATGACCCTTGAAGTGGACCAATGAGAATTAAGCTAGAGTAAATCTAGTTTAATTAATTTAAAAACATTTAATAAAAGAAACCAATGATAATTAAGTCTCCTAGAAGACTATTGGGCAGTCTCACAAGGGGTCCAATGAGCATTCAGGAGCCCAATGGCTTGCCTGATTCCTATTGGCCAGGAGGCAAAGGGGTCCAATGAGAGTTTAGTTTAATTATTTAATTACCTAAAGCTCTCACAAAAGGGGAAAGGGGGACACATGTCAGAAGGCTATCACTTATGTTGCTTAATAGTCATTGGCTTGACTTGGGGAGAGCCAATGAGGGCTCAGCAAGAGAAAATAGCAAGAGGGCTCGCCCAAGAGAGAGAGAGGGGGCTGATTTTTGCAAGGCATTATCACACACACACACACACACACACAATCTCATGTGTGAAGAAAGAGAATACTATCTCTTCCCAATCTTTAATGGAGAGCTCATCACCTACTCCAAGCTTGTGAGATAGAAGCCTAAATCAACACACTCTTGGCATGTGGATGCAAATCCAACCAAGAGCCAAGCTTCAATGCATGCTCATCTCCTCTACCAAGCTAATTACTAAGCTAAGCTATGCTAATATGAGTGATTATGTGAGGAGATGTACATCTTTCTCGTAAGATACTCCTTCTTCCTCTCAATCTACTCTCATACCCTGCTAGCTCTCACCATCTTCGAAGGTGTGTGAGGTCTTGGGTCTGAGAACGGGGATAATTCAAGTTGTGTTTGCTAAGTTTTTTGCTTAGTGCATGAAGCTTTCATCTTCATTGCACTAGCTAGTCTTGAAGGAACACAAAGAATTGTATTGTACAATGTCTCTCTTGATGGGAGAAACCATAATACAAAGCCTTTTGGAGGGGGGACCGGCTCCATGCAAATCCGGTCCTCAACTGTGGTCATTAGCTTAATTTCTCTCTCTTTTGAAAGTATTGTCGATGCTATCTAACTAGGTGTTATGCTTTTTGTTGCTCTCTCCACCCAAGCACTCTTGTAATTCTCATTAGGAATCTATTCTAATGAAATGCCCACTATGTTCATGCTCATTTCCACTAGACACAAGTTATTAGGCCATTAAATGTTACATTGGTATCAGAGCACAAGGTTTCTCTTTTCTTGCTCAAGAAGGGAGGTCCTCAAGCTAGCTACAAATGGTTGGTATTATTAATTGCCTGTGCGTAAGTAGAATAGGGATTTTTCATCCTTGCAGTGCGCCTGCCTTTGTGCAGTTAAGGGGGCATCACCGTCGAGAGCTATGGTCTTAATAGTGGATTCCTACGGGGCTTGCCTACGTCTTAACCACTATTGAGCTATTAGAAGCTTGACAGGAGCCGGTGCTATTTTGGTGTCGAAAGACCCTCTCTTCTATTCCTTGCAATTAATGGTATTCGAGCCGCGGGTACAGTAGCTTGAGTGATTTTTCTAAAGGGGTAAAGAGGAGTAGCAACTAGGGCTTGAAGTGCCAAAGTACACCTAAAAAGTTTACACCTAAAAGTTGTTAGAATGGCTGACAATAGTAAAGAGAGTGAAATTAATGTTGATAACTTTGATTTTGCTCATGAGCAAGCTACTAATGATGCTTCAATGCTTGTTAACTATCTTGTTTCTAGGCTTCAACAAGCCATGGGCAATCCATCTCTCCAAAGTGAAGTGCAACGGCAGCTCCGTGCTCACGGGATTCTCCAAGTTCATCACCATGACGAGAGAACACCTAGGAAGCCTCCTTGTGAGACTACCAAAAGAGGTCTCTCTCCGATTCGGGAAGAAGAAGAGAATCCATATGAAGGGCTCAAGAACTTACTTCTGGATGATGCATCTCCTTCCCAAAGGAGAATTCAAGAGCCTCCACCGAAGGAACGAGAAGGAAGCGAGTCTCCCGCCACCTCGGCGGAGATGGCTCCACGAAGACGGCGGGCTAAACGCTCTCCATCACCACCAAAGCGGAGAAGACCATCACACTCTTCTCCACGCCATAATTCAAAGAGGGATGATAAAAAGCAAGAGAAGAAAAAGGCGAGAAAGAGGACATCCTCTTCTCCATCTTCTTCATCCTCTTCCTCTTATGAAAGCTATCCTGAAGACGGCAAAGATCAAGACAAGAAAAAGGCGAGAAAGAGGTCACCCTCTTCTCCACCTTCTTCAAATTCTTCATCTTCTGAAGAAAGTGATGGTGCAACTTTTGAACCATCAAAAAGAAGAGGCCATAGGAAATCCTATGCCGCATGGAAGAGGTCGTCCAAGCTGAAGAAATTCAAAGAGGGAGGGAAGAGCATCTCTTTCCTTACCTATGATGGTACTTTTGGTGCTACGGACAAAGTCTTGGCCTTTATCCAACAGTTCGATGCGGCGTTTGGAGATGAGGGCTTCACAGAGTCCTCTAAGCTACGCCATGTAGCTATGCACTTTCAAAAGTCCGCCAGACAATGGTGGTCCAGCCTACGAGCCAGCGATGAAGCTCCACGAACATGGAAAGCTTTAAGAGATTCCATTATGAAGCAGTTTTTGGCCACCGATGCAAAAGACAAAGTACTCACCGAATGGCGAAGCTTAAAGCTCTCCCCCAATGAATCCATCCACAAATATGTAGACAAGTTTTGGGACCTACAACTCAAAGCCACTGTCTTCAAAAATTTGGATTTTGGAGAGCAAAAGCAACAATTTTGTGCGGGCTTAACCGAAGAAATGGCGGAGTATGTCAACTCCCAAAGTCCACGTACCATATCGGCGGTAATACACCATACTATCATGGCCTCTCGAATCAATTTCCAAACGGGGGCTAAAAGAAATAATAAGCCCCCGGAAAACAAGGGTTCCAATGAGCCTAAGGGGAAGGACAATGTCCAAAAGTCTCCTAAGGGCAACTCCAACAAAGCTAAAGAGAAGGGAGTTTACAAAGGTAAGAATAAACTCTCTCCTGAAGAGCTTGAGCGTTATCGTAAGGATAACCAGTGTTTCAAGTGCGGCGAACAAGGGCATGCGTACCGCGCTTGTCCCCAAAAGAACAACTGCCAAGATCCTCCTAGAGCTTCCTTGGTTGAAATCCAAGAGGAGGAGACTCACCAAACTCACCACAAAGGATCTCCTCTATGCCATGCTTGGGGAAAGGTAAGAGAACATGATGCTTTTATTCTCTTTGACCCTGGTTCTACTCACAATTTTATATCTATGGAGTTAACCACCAAGCTAGGCATACAATCCTACGAGATGGGAGATGTCCTACCCACAGACAGTGCCTTCAAGGGGCAAGAAGCTTCAGTCACTCCCTTAATTGGGAAATTGAGGCTTCATGTCCAAGGCTATGTGGACAAAGAGGACTTCTTTATCTCTCCTCTCAAGCATGAGGATGTAATCCTAGGGGCACCATGGTTTGACCGCCTGGCTGCCGATGTTAAATTTCCTGAAAGGAGAATCTCCTTTAAGTTCAGGGAAAAAGACATGTATATAGATGCTAAGGAAATGGGTAACACTATCCCCATTGTACATACACCAGCTTTCAACAAGTCAATAAAGAGCTCTATTTCCATGTACATGATTTTTGTTAAAGACTCTCACAATGAACCTAATGCTTTAGCAAAAGAAAATAAAAGCAACCAAAAGGAATTAGAGTTATCCAATTTTCTCAAGGGGTTTCAAGATGTTTTAATTAACGACATCCCTTGTGAGCTACCTCCTAAACGAGGTAATGATGACCATGCAATCGAACTTCTTCCAGGAAGTTCACCGCCTAACAAACCTCCTTATAGAGTTTCTCAAGCTCAACAAGAGGAGATTATGCGGCAAGTGCATGAGTTAGTTGAGAAGGGTATGGTTAGGCCAAGCTCATCTCCATTTTGCTCACCTGTGCTATTAGTGCAAAAGAAAGACAGCACATATCGTATGTGTGTCGACTATAGAGCACTAAATAGGATCACTATCAAGAATAGGTTTCCCGTTCCACGGGTAGAAGACCTATTTGATAAGCTACAAGGATCAACCTACTTCAGTAGGATTGACCTAAAAAGTGTCTATCATCAAATAAGGATAGTTGATCAAGACATTGTAAAGACCACATTTCGCACCACATTTGGTCAAGTTACGGATACATTGTCATGCCTTTTGGCTTGACCAATGCACCAGCCACATTCAACCGCTTGATGGAGAAGCTGTTCAGGCCTCATCGAACCTTCACTGGAGTGTTCTTTGATGATATTATCATCTACTCTAATTCATTGGAGGAACACAAGCAACACCTCCAGGTAATATTTCAAGTTTTAAGAGAGAATAAACTTTATGTTAATCGAAAGAAAAGTGAATTTTTCTTGCAAGAGATTCAGTATTTAGGTCATATTATCTCTCAAGATGGCATCCAAATGGATCCATCTAAGTTAGAGGTAATAAAAGGATGGCCTAAACCAAGGAATCTTCATGAACTAAGAAGCTTTATAGGTATGTGTGCATACTATAGACGCTTCATAGAAAAGTTCTCACAAATTGCGGGACCATTACATGACCTAACAAAGAAAAGCGTTAGGTATACATGGTCTGCTAAGGAGAACAATGCTTTCGAAAAGCTTAAAGAAAAGCTTATCTCTCAACCTGTGCTTACACTACCGGATCTCTCAAAACCATTTGAGGTCCAATGTGATGCTTGTGGTGCTTGCCTTGGAGCTGTTTTACTCCAAGAAGGGCATGCCATAGGCTATGAGAGTCGAAGGCTCGACCCTGTTCAGCAAACTCTAGGCATATATGAAAAGGAACTCCTTGCAGTTCTATATGCCTTAGACTCATGGAAGCACTATTTATTGGGGACTCCTTTCATTCTGCGAACAGATCACCAAAGTCTTAAGTACTTCATGATGCAAACCAAGCTCTCCGACAAACAAATGAGGTGGGCAAATTTCCTTTCGCAATTTCATTTTCATATTGCTCACATTGCTGGCAAGCATAATCAAGTAGCTGATGCACTCTCAAGACGGCCGAGAGTGAATGCGGTTTCCATAGCAACTCACAATGATCTATCTACAATGATAGATGAGTACTCTATTGATCCCGATTTTAGAGATGTGATTTCAGCCCTTGCATTAGGGAAGAAAGAAGAACCATTTACCTTACAAGATGGTTATCTTCTCTATGGCAATAGACTATGCGTTACTAACTCACTATGTGAGAAAGATAATGTATGAATCTCATGCTCCACCTTATGCGGGGCATAGAGGGATTCAGTCTACCTTAAAGGGAATTAAAACATATTTCTATTGGCCTACCATGAAAGTGAACATACAAGAGTATGTTTCTAAATGTGTGGTATGCCAAAATACAAAATTTGATAGAGGGAAGCAACTTGGATTGCTTCAACCCTTGCCAATCCCTAATTCACCATGGGAGAGCATATCCATGGATTTTATCTTTGGATTGCCTAAGTCTATCCATGGGAATACGAGAATATGGACGATAGTGGACAGGTTCAGTAAACAAGCTCATTTTATACCTGTCAAAAAGACTATCAAAGCCCATCAAATGGCAACCCTCTTCATTTCACAAATTTTTAAGTACCATGGCTTGCCAATGTCCATAGTGTCGGATAGAGATCCTAGAATGACCAGTAATTTCTGGAAGGGTCTCTTTGAGAATTTAGGGACAAGGCTAAACTTCTCTTCGGCCTATCATCCACAAACGGATGGCCAAAGTGAAATAGCTAACCTAACCATTCTCGATCTACTAAAAGCCTATGTAACGGAAGTAGATCAAAGATCCCAATGGGAGAAGTACTTACCCTTAGTGGAGTATGCTTACAATAACACTATACATACTTCCACGGGAAAAGCGCCTTTCGAGGTAATTGAAGGAAGATCAAAAAGTCCCTTGCTACTTAAGGTACATGGGAAGATCTTCGCTGCAGATGAGTATAGCCGAGACCTACAAGAATCTTTCCAAAAGATTAAGGATGCTATCTCTATCTCACAGCAAAGGCAAAAGGCTACTGCTGACAAGCACAGAAGAGCCCAAGCCTTTAAAGAAAATGATTGGGTCTTGTTAAAGTTTCCCAAGGCTCAATTAAGGCACACGACGGGCAAGAATCCTACAGGCCACCAAAATTACTATGCTAAACTAGCAAAAAGGTACTATGGTCCCTTTCAGATTCTTAGGCCAATCAATGAGATGGCCTATCAACTCAATTTGCCCAATCATTGGCTCATACACAATGCTTTCCATGTGAGCCTATTAAAGCCTTACAATGGAGAGCCACCTCAAGAACCAACTATTGAAGACCCGCCGGAGATCGAGGACCAAGAGGAGGTGCTGCAGCCCGAGTCCATTCTCTGACATGAAGACAAGGTACTAAGAGGCGGTAAGACTATCCGACGATATCTTATTAAGTTTAAGAATTATCCTTTTGAAGATGCTAGATGGATGCAAGGCATACAATTAAAGGATAACCTAAACCTTGTCAATGCTTACAATGCTTCCCAATGAGTAAGCAAATGTACAAAATGTTAAAAATGAGCAAAGTTTTTGTCTTATAAGACTTTCTTTTTCTTTATTGTGCACAAAAATGAAGTAGTATGCATGCTTAGATCAAGTTTGCAGAGACGACGTCTCCCGAACACCAAGTAGAGCTTGTCACTCTATTATGGAAGACTGATAGAACTAATGTACTGACATGCTTGCGGCAGCCTAAGGCTCTCAAGCGCCAAATCGACTAGTCATCCATTGTGGAATGATGTCGTAGGGTAACATAGGGATCCTCTACCCGCTAAGAAAAGGACTCATGAATATGCTTTATCTTCTCTACACCATAGTCGAGGACGACTATGATTTCAAGAGAGAGGTAATGTCATAATAATCAATATCTAATTCTCCTAAATGATTTTCTCATATTAAACTGATCATTTAATGTGGTGAAGTGCCAAGGGAGAAAAGTCTAGAATATTGGTTAAGCTAGCAAACCGGCCACAGTAGGGATCCAAAGGAGGGAAAATAGGGATCCAAACGGGGGGCATCTGCAAAAGAGCCATGTGCAACAATGGGCTAAAAAGACCCTAAGGTTCAGCCCATTAAGAATTACAAAATGCTAAGGTTCCAAAATTCAAAGGTTGTGTCCAAAGGGTTAAAGCTTAGGGGGAATTGGATGATTTGTGTGCTCTCCAAAGTCAACACATATCCCTACATGGGAGGGGGCGAGCCCTTCTTCTAGGGGATGAGAGATAAAGCCACACACACACACACAGGCTCCCTTTACACAAAGGGAATGAGGGACACATGTCAGCTCCCTAGGCCAGATGCCCACAAGGTGTGCCCAGTTTCTATTGGATGACCCTTGAAGTGGACCAATGAGAATTAAGCTAGAGTAAATCTAGTTTAATTAATTTAAAAACATTTAATAAAAGAAACCAATGAGAATTAAGTCTCCTAGAAGACTATTGGGCAGTCTCACAAGGGGTCCAATGAGCATTCAGGAGCCCAATGGCTTGCCTGATTCCTATTGGCCAGGAGGCAAAGGGGTCCAATGAGAGTTTAGTTTAATTATTTAATTACCTAAAGCTCTCACAAAAGGGGAAAGGGGGACACATGTCAGAAGGCTATCACTTATGCTGCTTAATAGTCATTGGCTTGACTTGGGGAGAGCCAATGAGGGCTCAGCAAGAGAAAATAGCAAGAGGGCTCGCCCAAGAGAGAGAGAGGGGGCTGATTTTTGCAAGGCATTATCACACACACACACACACACACACACAATCTCATGTGTGAAGAAAGAGAATACTATCTCTTCCCAAGCTTTAATGGAGAGCTCATCACCTACTCCAAGCTTGTGAGATAGAAGCCTAAATCAACACACTCTTGGCATGTGGATGCAAATCCAACCAAGAGCCAAGCTTCAATGCATGCTCATCTCCTCTACCAAGCTAATTACTAAGCTAATCTATGCTAATATGAGTGATTATGTGAGGAGATGTACATCTTTCTCGTAAGATACTCCTTCTTCCTCTCAATCTACTCTCATACCCTGCTAGCTCTCACCATCTTCGAAGGTGTGTGAGGTCTTGGGTCTGAGAACGGGGATAATTCAAGTTGTGTTTGCTAAGTTTTTTGCTTAGTGCATGAATCTTTCATCTTCATTGCACTAGCTAGTCTTGAAGGAACACAAAGAATTGTATTGTACAATGTCTCTCTTGATGGGAGAAACCATAATACAAACCCTTTTGGAGGGGGGACCGGCTCCATGCAAATCCGGTCCTCAACTGTTGTCATTAGCTTAATTTCTCTCTCTTTTGAAAGTATTGTCGATGCTATCTAACTAGGTGTTATGCTTTTTGTTGCTCTCTCCACCCAAGCACTCTTGTAATTCTCATTAAGAATCTATTCTAATGAAATGCCCACTATGTTCATGCTCATTTCCGCTAGACACAAGTTATTAGGCCATTAAATGTTACAAACAAAATCTAAATGAGATGAAATTTATAGGATGGATAGGCAACATCTAAAGACACATGACCATGCCCTCAAATCTCCCTTTTGATCACTTGACAAAATCATGCTTTTCATTATTTACAAGGTAGATTTGACCTAACTGTTTCTAGCCCCAAATGCATTCGAGGTCTTAGCAATGATGTCCCATCACCCCTCCATCTCATAAAATGCACTTTTGTTATGTAAATATTAAGCTATGATTAGATTAAGGAGAAGGTGAGCTGCAACAAAAACATAGTTTTATCATGAGAAAAGCATAATGTTTTGAAGTACTTTCATCGTGATGAAGCAGACGACACTTCAAACATACACTTCACGAGGGAGTTATGCACCTGAGAAGATAACAAGAGAGTACACATTGCTATGAAGATAAGTTGTTATGCTTATTATCCAAAAAAAAAAAAAAACTCTCCTAGGTTCTACAATAATTGGATTTTATATTTTAGCCAAAGATTTTGGGTCAAAAATGAGAAGAGTATTTAACTCTATTACATCATGGGATTGCATAGATAAAATTTGTAAGCATGTAGCCCCACTTTGTATGGCTCATAATCACATAATGGCTTTACAAATGAAATCCAAAAATCAATGAATTACAAAGGCTTAAGGCTATAGACATCCACATTGCTCCAAAAAGAATCAAAATATTACATTTTGGCTATATGTAGACTTTGGTGTTAGGTAAAGGGCTAACATTTCCCCCCCTCTTAGCCTAGGTTGTCTACGACAAAGTTTTGTGGGATAGGGTACTACTCTGGTTTCTATGTTGTCCGCCGCTGCTTCTTTAGGGTTTCAAGAGCTTCATAGTACTTGATTTAGAGATTCAATATCTATTTTGTCTAGGATTATAAATCTATGGGAGTATTGAGCTCCATAGCACTATATCCAAAAAATATGTCACGGATAATGTCTACCACGGGGCCAAAGATTCTAGATCTAAAAGTGAGGAACCTTGTGTAGGATTCCCTTCAAAGTTTTGCATATAATATAATGGTAAGAACATGACACTAGCATATATGTCGTACAGTAATCCATCGGGTGGTTGATCTAATAAATCATAATATAGCCACTGATTTCCTTCTAAGAATGCCATCCATGGGGCATAGTCTACCTTGTGGAAGTTCTAGATGCATGTGAGGATAATCTTTGCTATCTCAATAAAGACGATGCATGATATACCTAGAATCCTCTTGAATATGCCTATGGCCTTTGATAGTGTATTTACCATGTATTCTTTAGTTTCCTTGCCCTTCGGTGGACTCAGTCAGGGGTAGTTGAGCCATGTAGGATTTTTCTTAAGTATGAGCTGATGGCTGCCCCAACTATGGACTCTAGGCATTGGACCAAATGTCAGATCCTTGGAATCTCCAGTGGAGCTTGAGTGTATAGGATCAGGTACTTTGGGGACTTCTTTAGCCAATAATTTCTCCAAGCAGGGTGTGCTTTTGCAATATCCACGGCTTGATCTTTCACTAGTCGTTCCTTTCGCTAGAGAGTTCCATATTTTACCAAGGGAAATGGGAGGGATTGTTGATGCCATGTTTCTATGATCTGCTTTGAAAAGATCTGGGAAACATTAGCTTATTGTAGAACACACTAGTCCCACTTCATGTATTCTTTCCAGATATCTTCTATTTCTATATCTATGTTCACCTTGAGAACTTTTGCAGCTTTAAATCTAAAGCTATCTATAGGTCATTGTTCCACTTTGAGCTCAAATGCTAATGACTACAGGAGATTAGCGGTGGTATCAATCTCTCCTTCAAGATGTAAAAGCTAGAGTGCCTTAGTCTTGAGCGACATTGATTCTAGTATGTTTTCTTTTGATGCCTTTTGCTTGCCCATTAGTTGTTCTTGAGCAGCTACTAGTACCATTTGAAATTTATTTGTTTTCTTTTGATAGCTTCCTCCTTGGTCATGAAGGAGAGTGAGATATATCTTCTTTGAATATGTTCCAGTTTAATCTCTATATCTAAGTCCTTATTCTCTTTTCCATGGAATGATATGCTAGGTTGGACCCCTATTAGTGTGAGTATAGTTGGATTGGCCTTGAGTTTCTCTAGCACTTCACTTTGATCTTTCAGTCTCGCCTATAACTTGTGCTGCTTGGAGGTTTGAAACTTCCAATTGTGTCTGTAGCCACTGAGCATGATCATTGGTATCCAATAGAGTGGCACTAACTTCTTGCACCTTCTTTTCATTCCCTTCATTGGTAGTTGTCAGCTGCTCCACCAAAGTGGTGATTTTTTGTAGTCTAGATAGTAGCTGCTTGGTACTAGCTTCCTTTAGAATGGAAATCTCCACTTGGGATTTCTTGTACGAGTATTTTACCTTCTACAAATGCATCTGCCACATCTATTATGGAAATCAGGTGTAGGTTTTAAACCTTGACTTGTCTGATATTTTCTTCTTTAGTATAGATTGTAGTCTTCATTTTCTCCTAGGTGTGGTATGCAACTTTGTGCATACTCTTCTATTTCCTAGATACTAGCAGTATGGGAGGTATTGGCCTCCTCTTTTTGGTCCTCTTCGTATCATGCTTGACTTCATTTTGACCTATGTAAAATGGTGTTGTGTCCTTTGGGGTTGATTCTTTAGGATCTTCTTGAACTTCCACTTGTTGGGTAGACTCTTGTTGTTCTTCAGGTTGTTCTTTATCTTCTTCAATCTCTTTCTTGTCCTCTTCCAATGTTGCTTTTGCAGTGCCTCATTTTTTTGACACTGGTTGTTCCTTCTTTTCCTCTTGTCGGATCTCCTCTTGTTGTCTGAATTCAGTCTTTTGTGGAAATGGTGCATCTTCTTGGACTTTTTCCAGTGATTGGAGAAGATGGTACTAGTTAGCTGGCTGAGTCTCTAGCATGTCAAAGGTGCCCATCTCTTCTTACTTTTGTCTCTCTCCTTCCTCCTCTCCATAGATCTTCTCAAGTTCCACAAGAGGATCCATTCCCTCTTTGTAGAGTGGGTACTTGGTTCTCAGCTTCATCCAAGGATTGGGTTGCCAAAACTTCTCGAAATCACCTTACAAACCTCTTTCTCTCTAAAGGATTCCTTTTTCCTCTTTGAAGCCTTGATACCCACTATGTTGGTTCTTCAATGATAGTAGGGGTTGGTACATGGACTCTCTTTGTAGGCTGACGTTTTTCTCTCCTTGGTAGCTTGTTTCCTTTCTTCCTCTAACTCAAGGTCTAGAGCACTTCCTTTAGAGGGTTGGTCTTCACTCTCTTCATCATTGGATCCAACTATGCCAACTTCCTCTTTGATCTTTTAATAAGTGGTGGTGGTTCCTATTCATCATCTTCTTCTTCCTCATTCTGTAAGCTAGCTAACAACCATATATTCTGATTTGGAGTAGGTGGTAATTTTTTTTTGTCATGGCCAATGTACGATAGGAAATTCTAGTAAGGACCTATGGTGCTCCCAGGTAGCTGATTCCACTGGTCTTTTTGGTGCTTCTCTTCAGAGTGTTGGGCACATAAGAAGAATTTTCTTTTTGAATTGGTAGTCTTGTCTTTGGCATTGAATGCTAATAACATGGCATGGTTCAAGCAAGTGTACCTTGGTGGTCTCTTAGATGTAAAGTGGATATGTTGGTGAAATAGGTGGGTGGATTCCTCCATTGGCTTATGGATCATGTCTTGGAAGGTTGCCACTGCGGTGTTGTGAGTGAACACCTCTGTTCCCTTTTTCTCCTTGGATCTCATAGATTACCCTTCTATTGGTAGCTTGAGGGCTTCAACAACAATCGCCTTGGATTTTTTTCACTTCTATAGCTAGGCCGATATCGTCAAAAATCCCGTCCATGCCATCCTCTTGAATAGAGCTCATCAATTCATAGCGTCTCTGAAGGTCGGCTCTAGAAGGATTTGTCTGATAAGATGGTAGAAGGCCAAGATTTCTATGGGCCACTCTGAGATCTAGAGTCTATGCCACATTGTATATCTCCTTGTGCATCATTTGGAGTTCTATGGCTTGGTTGTCATTACTTTTGAAGTGGTCATGGAATATTGGCCATATGATCTTTCTCAAGCAAGTCTGTGGAAAATGTCTTCTTTGCTTCTCTTATAATCTCTTCTTTTAACTGATATTCTAGAAGCTCTAGAAGCCTTTGCTTCTGAGTCTTATTATTTGGAGTTTCTCATAGGTTCTCCATTAATCATGGAGCCATTACACCATAAACTAGCATTAGGTCCGTTTCAGAGTAGAAAATCTCTTATCAAGCTCCATTTGAGTGGTGGCAAATCAAATTCAATATTAAAGATAAAGTATTACTATTTTGACCCATAAAAACAAAATGCAATCATCAAAAAATCAAACTTGCAAAAAAATCTGCATCAGAGATAATAAGCGTGCTTATTATCTAGGACATGATTTTGGTCCCAAAATTGGATTTTAGCTATGCGCATGGGTTGTAGGTTTGGATTTTGGAGAATTTGGATTCAAAATTTCCTGGTCTGATCCCTTTTTGGTTGGAAGAATTTTGAAAATGACTAAGTGTTGGTGCAAATTTTTGAAGCGCATAAATTGTCCCAAAATGGGTGGGCAGTCTTGTGATGACATGGTGGAACTGATGGAGACGAGAATTTGCAAGATTGGCTTCATTTGGCATCAATAGATAATAAGCTCGTTTATTATCTACCATGTGATTTTTCCATTTTCTTGGCATGGGGTGGTTGTACATGATGTTCCCTTGCTTTGAATGTGATTTGGCACAAAATTGGATTTTAAGTGGTTCGCTTGGACCAAATGTTGGAGGTTGGAAGCTTTTGTGCTTTTTTTGATGATGTGAGCATGATAAGGGTGATTTTTTATGTGTGAGGGGCTTTAGGGCCTTGATGCAACATGTGAATAAGATGCATGGTGAGAAATTGCCAAGTGGCATGGAATTTGGCCATGGACATAATAAGCGTGCTTCTTATCTCCTCTTGCAGAAATTTGTCCAAGTCAACATTTAATGATACACACCTATCCTATAGGCCTAGTAAGTAACTTTTAGCCCTGATTTGAATTGATTTTGGTCTCTCAAGGTTTTTCTCTACACTTGGTCCTTTGACTATGGCGGTTTTTCTCCCAACACTTAATGATGGACACTTTACTTGCATCCAGGCTTGTAGTATGTTGGGGTTCAAACAACACATGAATCTCTCTCTCTCTCTCTCTCTCTCTCTCTCTCTCTCTCTCTCTCTCTCTCTCTTTCTCTCTCATGCTCTCAAGTAGACAATAGACACTAACTCCATAATTAGACTCAAAAAAATATTAGATAGACAACTTCAAAGTCAGAAACAAAACATAGAGAAAGGTCAAACATAGAAAAGAACACCATGGCTAAAGCTTCTCTCTCATTTCCATACTCAGAACTGGTCCAAAATACAGTTGCAAGATGATAGTTATAACTATCCAACAAGATCTTCTTGGCATAAAAGATCAGACTCAACAAAATATGACCCATCAGTATTCCGATCCAGCAATATTTTGACCCAGAAATATTTTTACTTAGCAAATATTCAGACTCAATAAATATCAGACTCAACATTATCTAATTCACCAATTCAATAATTTAGACGTAGAAATTTAGCAATTGACTCAACAAATTTGCTAAATCTAACTCAACATACAATATCCCGTCAACATGGTAGTGTCCCATATGTCATGGAGAGGTGCCCCATCCAATTTGGTCCTCTTTGGAGTAGTTTTGAGGCCATAGATAAAACATGGCTCTTTGTAGTGGTTGATCCATTTTCTTGTGTTTGGGCAAGATGATAGGGTGTATCCCACGTAGTGCGGTGCATGGGAGTAAAGTCGTATCTATGCACAATCGTGATTGGCTCTACTATGCTAATGATGTCAATGCAGTTCAAAACACAATGTTGTGTGAGAGGAGGGTCTTCAGTGGATAGCTCAAGGGTTGTCAATGTCAAAGCATCATATTGGTCAACTCTCTTGAAGAGGAGATCTTGTAGAAATTGTGGCCATTCTCTGACAGTCCTTGGCAAACAACCATCTATTTCTATGTGATCAATTTGTTGAGAGATTAGTTGTTGTTGTGGTTGTTGAATCTTTGGTACTCATTTATAAACCACTTTCTTGGTGTCTTTGACTTTAAAGTAGATTTTGGTAGCCACTTACATACCACTTAGCTGCTTGTGCTTCATGAAATACACTATTTCTTCAATACCCACAACCATTTAGTATGTCATGAGTGCTTAGGCTTGTGTGGTCAAGGCGGTGATTTTGTTATTTGATTAACTGTTGCTTGGGCACCCAAAAATTTTTAGGGTTGTTTTGCATCTGAGATTTTGGTACTCAAAATTACCTGGTTTTTTGCATGCTTGTGTTATGAGGATGGATTCTATGTTGATTGGCTGACACTAGTGCTGAATTGACATTTCTTTTGATTAACTTAGAATTTGGCAAAGTGGCTTTCTACTCTTCATTGCTGTGAGAAAATGGTACTCTCAATTTTCTCCCCTTGAGTCTTGAATTGAGAACTTTGCCATTCAATCCTAGATAGCTTTGTACATTCACATTCATGGAACTCCTAGCACCACATCTTCATTCATATGCTCATTGGGACTGTAGATAAACGTGTGCAAGCATATAAATATGTACACAAAGATATTGAGATTGATAAAAACCAATGTGGGATTGAATTCCTTATGGAAACATTTTACTTTAGCTTTGCAATACTTCAGTGGTTGGGTAGTTTCCTTTTTTATAGGTTGAATAGTTTACTACATTTAGTCGAGCACTGATGTCTACGAGCGCTTTGACTCTCAACCCATCTTTGAGTGTTATTGTTATTCTCATTTCCAATCCATCTAGCCATTTGTCATCAATCTCTACTTCATCTTCCTCTAGAGACTGATTAAAGTATAGAGGTTGAATTTGAAGCGTATTGAGTGGCAAAACTTTAGCTATTGGTTGCATTGTGGATTTTCTCTTTAAGATGCCTCCTCTTGAGCTTCCTTGATCACCTATTTTCATTTGAGCTTGTGTTCCTTAGTTGTGTGCAGTCTTTGCAAGAGATCATTAGTCAATGGAAGATGGTATTTTCTTAGTGGGCATCCACTAATCCAATTTTCCATTACTTCCCCATCTAAGGTGGCTAGTTTAACCCTTACCTGGCGAAACACTTTCAATTAATACAAAAGGACCATGTCCCTTTTTCTTGAATTTAGGGAAATGTTGCTTTGGCGAGTAGAACAATACCAAATCTCCTTGCTTGAAGATTTTGGTCAACAAATGTGATTTAAAGCATTGTTGCTTCCATTTTTGAGCATGTATGTGCACAACAACAAACAACAAGTCTCTACACATCTAATTGTTCTAGATTCTCAAGTTGTTTCAATGGCTCATGACCTTTCTACTCTAATTTGTGTGCAGCTTTGAGGGTTGGCAGTAAAAATAGGGTTAGGTTGTCCCTTTCTCTCTCTCCATTTGTCAATGACTTGATGATTTTCTTGTATTCTTCTTCACCTCTTTGAAGCTTGTTTTCTACTGCCTGATTTTCTCGTTCCATCTCCTGGCATCTTTGTAATTCTGCATCCAAACTAGCTTGCAGCTTTGTTCGTTTTTCCATATTCTCTTGGCTTTGTCTTTGTAGTGTGTCAACTTCAGCCTTGATATGAACTTCATTGGTTTTGAAATTAGCAATCTCACTCTCCGTGGCCATTGATCTTGCCCTGAGCCCGGTTAGCTTTTGCATCACCACATCCCAATCATTGGTAGGTGGCTGTAGGTCCACTGTATCAGTGGCCATCTCTTTCAGTTCCACTAACCGCAGGCTTTGCATCTGTTCCTTGGGCCTTGTTCTTGCCAACTCAAAGGCCACAGTGGTGGCTACCTCTTCTCGTGAATAACCCGCAGCTAGTAGATCAAGAAATATTCTGAAGTTCTTTTCTTCTGGATCTAGTTTCTCCTCTTTCGGTTTAGCTTCTTCTTTCTGCTCTTTCTCTTGGCTCTTCTCTTGCTTTGAATCTTCTTGTTCATCCTCATTTTGTTGGGTTTGTGGAAGGCTAAGAGGAGGTGGTGATGGGGGTGGGCTGGATTCCCTGCTTGACGGTGGAGTTGCGGGATTCTTCTTGAAGTCCCGGTCCGCCTTGGTCTTTCTCTCCCTTTCTTGGCCTTCCTGCTCTTCCAGCAGCTACCGTCGTACTTCGTCCACTTCTTCTTCTGTAAAAGGGACATTAGGGATATTTTTTGTCGTAGCATCCAGGATCTCAAAATTTTTGATGTAGTCTTCAAACTGATCTCATTGCACCCTTCGAGACGATCCCAACATGGCTTCCAGGGAGGGCTTCCACAGCTCTCTTAGATCTCCCTTGAGTGCTCTTTCAGCTCTGAAGCTTTCCATTAGTTGCTCTAGCCGCGCTGCTTTTTGTGATTTGGTCTCTTTGATCGGCACTTGTACACTTTCCTTCTTTCCTTTCTTCGACTCCGGCGGCTCTTCTAGTACGGTTTCTAACCGGCGCTTTAAACGTGTGGCAACTCTGGGTGCTTTGGGCGGTTCTTCCTCTTTTATCTTCTTTCAGCTTTAACCAATCATTCTGTGAAGGAGGTTCTAGCTAGTTTCCCTTGGCATGCAGTGCTCCATAAACGACTTTTGTTATTAGCTCACCAGGTACAATGTAGGTGGGATTTTTGTTCCCCATCTTCACCAGGTTGTCATGGATGTAGGCAGCATAATTGATCACTTTTGGCTTGCTCTTCTGCATTGCCCAGGTGAAGGTGGTGGCAATGGCTCCAGGTGGCATTCTGTACTTTTGTGGACGCTTTGTACACATGTGGAAGTATTCATTGTAGAGTTGGCTCATGATAGCCACTTTAGGGTTTACAATATCTTAAAAAGTGTAGTTGTTCTTCTTTTCTGAGTACACCTTGACTTCATCTCTTCTCTTGGTCACACTATCTCCCTTGTTGGAGATGTCTAGTGCGGCTGCCACCACCCTCTCTGTGATGACAATCATGGTATCTGGCTTGCCCTACAGATCAGTGACTCTGGCAACTCCATCTTCTTTGATAGTGGTTACAAATTCCCACATTCTTTTGATGTCAATTCCAACTGGCAAAGCTTCAAAGTAGTTATGAAGGTCCAGCTTTTCGAGGTAATCTCCCATCTTGCTTCTGACAAATTCATTGAGCTCCCATGGTATCATTTGTAGCTCTACTGCATTTCCTTCAGGATCTTTGAACACGCCTTGGTAGATCTTCAAATCATTGGACTCTAGAAAATCATCCTAAATCCATGTGCTGGTTGGCTCCAGGGTTCCTTCTGGGATCACAAATGGCTCTACTTCTTCCAAGTAGTCTTTTATTGTCATTCTCTTCTTCTTTGCCGGTGATTTTGCGGCTGACATGGATCTTGTTGCACTCAGTAGTCCGAAGTTAACGTTTTTTCCATATCAGCTGAGAAACTGAGTTTTAACTATCCAAATGACTTGAAAATTGAAAATAAAACTTAAAAGGAACTAGGGAAACTCTGCATGTGCTCACAGTATCATTCTTGCCAAAAATTATAATTTAGACATCCTACACGTAGGATGTCTATTTCATCAGTTTTTGGTGAAACTTGGCAGGCTGGTGGCCCTTGGCCTGTGCAGCATGGCTATGTGATTGAAATTCGGTTTGGGGCATCAAAAAGTGCATTTCTGGGCAGATTCAGGCTTTTGGCTTACAAATTGGGTAGGATGTCCTCAACAGGTGGCAAATGATATTCAAATGGGTTGAAAGTTGATATACAGGCTCCTTGCACCATGTTAATGGCCCCTATGAAGTCAGTTCTTGCACAGTAGGTCAAAATCATGATGGAGACATCCTACGCGTAGGATGTCTTTTTCATCAAAATAGTTCGAAATTGGTTCTGTGGGTACCTCTTGGCATGTCGAACATGGCCCTGCTCTTGGATTTTGATTTGGACAAGAATTGGTGTTGGCAAGAGCATGTGTAGTGTTTTTGGGCTCAAAAAGTGCATCTTGGAGGTGTTGGGGGCCAAATGTGATGGGAATGGCTTGAAACTTGATGTATGAGCATAGGAAGGTGTCATAAGGAGATCTGGAACTGAAAAATGCAAGCTGGGGGCCAAAAATGTCATTTAGACATCCTATGCGTAGTATGTCTATTTCATCATTTTTCACATATGACCCCACAGATAGTTGTGTGTGATGAGAAATGTTAGGTTTGGTGCCCAAAATTGTCCTTGAGACATCCTACGTGTAGGATGTCTCCTGATGAAAATTATATGGTGAGTGCTACTGGTGCCTTCCCTGAGCCCCCTCGAGTCCCTTTTAAGCCCTATTTCAACAAAAAAGTCAAATAGATAGAAAGAAACTCGCTATGTGGATTTTATAGCCTCCGAGCCGTTTTCTGACTCTTGGAGTTATTTTCGGCGATGAAATTTCTTGATGTTGGTCTCCATAGCTTCACGGTCCCTTGGGGATCCTTGCCATATGGTTTTTGTCGACTGTGGCTTCACCGGAGATCCGTTTGGCAATTTGTCTCTCTGGAAGCGCTCGTGGTTGCGTTTACATGTCGTCGATGATGTAAGGTCTCTGACCCGATCACAAGAGCACCCTTGTACCACGAAATGAATACAATGGAATAAGTTACTATTTTTAGCAGTTTTCCAAATTCTGTCAGTGCCATGATGTTTAGAATGTTATAAAGCTTCAAAATGTGAATTAAAATAATTTTTGTGAAAATTTTCTAAAAATAGTAAGTTTTTGGTCACCCGAACCGTCCAGTCTCGACCGTCTCGAAAATCTGCATCCGTACCTCGAATTTGAAAAAAATGCATTTTCGGACCCGGGGGGGGGGGCTGCTAAATATGGTAGGTACTCATACCTGTACGTCTTAGTTAGAGCTTAGTATAGCAATTTACGGCATCAAAATCCGACTTGTATGGCCCGTTTTAGCCTAAAACCAATTTTTCACAAAATTGTCCGGGAGGCATCGGGGGCCCGAGGCTGTGTGGGAACAGGTCCCAACCCACTCCAGACCTGCTTTAGTAGCTAGGGGGCGCCCTCTTGCTTTGTAGGAGTCATGGGGAAGCTGCCAAGCCTGCAACTCAGTGTGAGAGTCAGTTTACTGAGCCAACTGGACACTTGGTGGGTAGGCAACTAAACTTGCCATGCAAGGACTGAGTGCTCATCCAGATGCAATTAGCAACACAAATCGATTTTCAGCCTGTAGGAGCCTATTTAAAGACCTGTACACACACACACACACACACACATACACACATATGCTCACACACACACATTGCATACTCACACCCCTACACACTGGGAAGGTGCTGCCGGCACACACACAGCATTTGAAGGAGAAGCAAGGAGGGAGGTGCTGCCAAAATTCCCATCTTGAGGATTCATTGCATCAGAAATTTAAGAGGATTCTCAGCCCCTAATCACGGTAATTATGGTTTAATTACTGCTCTTCTTAATCTCATCATTACCCACTCATAATTCTTGTCTACTATGCCTACTTTTAGCTATAATTCTCTATAGCTGCTCTCTAAGTTTTCATAGTTATACTTCATTACATAATTATCATTCATTTAGTTAATTTATTCAGCCATTCATCATCCTTAATCAAGGATTAATGCATGATTAGGAAAGATTCTCTCTCTAGGCGGTATAGTCAATAAATTGTTAGTAATAGTGTAGATTTGTCAGAATTCAATCTTTCACTACTCAATAGAGTTGTAATTAAATTATACCTAATCTTCTCTCACATTTAGATGCGATTAAGTCTGAAAATTAATCCGTCATTAGTCCAATAAGAAGAAGGTTTTTCCATCACACATGCCTGCGGTCACTCTGCACCTTCATATTGCTCTAGGAAAATGAATGAGCTTGCTTACTTCATATCTTTCGTGAGTCAATTAGAAAAACTCTGAATTTCTTAATCATCTAAGCCAAGTAATTAACCTTAGAGTCGTTTCCCATAGGGTAGATACAGAATTACCCTTAAAATTGCTAGGGCAAAAGGGAGAAATCTAACCTCGTGCATAAGGAGGAGTCTTTAATAAATCTAATCTGCCGATTGGTTTGTCATGTTACTCTCGGACATTAGCTCCTTTTGTTTTCAAGTCTATCATTTAAGTAGTGAGAAAAATGGCCCCGGTTAAGAGAACTCGCTTCGGTGGAGCCCACGACCACGAGGCAGGAACAAGCAATGTCAACGGAAAAGGAAAGGCTCCCATGGACGAGCAAATACCGGCCATCTCACGGGCTATTGACGAAGAAATGGAAGAGGTAGGTCCCAATTTCTATTCAAGTTGTTTAATTAACATTGCATACGATTAGTTAGGAATGAACATATCCCCGAACATGTTGGAGAAATCCGACAGAAACCTCGGCATTGAATGCATAGTATATTTAAGTATAAAGTAGAAAAGAAATGATTGATGGGTATGCTGTTTGCAAGAGGAAAAAATGTTTGCTAGGGAAAATTTAGCTCGACATGTTCATTTTATTTCCAATGTTCAATCAGTCCTGACCCCCCTACTGATCACAGGGGGCAAAGCTCCTCGTTAGGGCTCTTGAATCCACGACTTGCTTTTTATGCGGTGGATACCCACGACTTGCTTTCTATGCGGTGGGAACCCACGTCTTGCTTTCTATGCGGTGGGAGTGTCCACGACGTGCTTTCTATGCGGTGGACATACCTAGTTGTATGGGTAGCTAGGCGACAACGGGAGGAGTGAACTCTCGCTGGAGGGGGGATGTTGTACCTCTAGAACATTGAAACTTTTATGAATAAGTTTGAGTAGAATTTTTACTAGAATTCTGTCTTGGTGTTGTTTGCAATACTGGTTGAAGGGCTGTTTTAAAGAACCATGTGCTTCGGAATTAAACAAGGAATATCTATGTTGAACAACCTTTGTGGTAGTAATTAGGTCACACGAGGAAGTGTGAGTGTGGGGGTGGAAAGTGGGGGCTTGGCTCGGGTTGCCAATGCCTACGAGATGGGTGGTCTCGATTGGTCGGGAACTCTCTGTCCCCATAGTGCTTACTCGATATTGGTATTATTCATAGCCCCTAGAGCGGTGAATCCTCAAGAGTACGTGCCTCTGAAACATGGGGAAAAAGACACTCGGGATTTATCTCCTCTTGGAAGGTGGGTCTTAGGATCGCTAGATAGTTAAGTACGCTTTCCCTGCGAGGTGGAGCTAGATCTCATTGCTAGTAGGCTCAAACTCGACTCACTTTGTGATGAGAGATCGTCTGCTAGTTGAACCCTGAACCATTTTTTTTGCTTCCGCTATAGATCTAGTGGCCACCAGGTTTACCATCAGATCCGTTGTTTGATACAATGGGGTGGGGACCTCACACCTGGTATCAGAGCCTAGGTTAGTCTGGGAAATGAAGTCGTATTGTTTGGACATTTAAAAGGAACTGAAAGTATGTAGGTAGCTGATCCAAATTCCTTGCATTGGTGTTGCAGGAAGACCCCGTGCTAGAGTATCGGAAGTTCCAAGTGTTTGAGCTTATTTATGAGCAAGCTCGAAGATCCCCTATTTACCAGTTCAGGAGAGATGTCATGGAGATACTGTTGAAGGCTTATACGCCACACTCCACTCGCATTGACAAAGGATGGGAACTTGATTGGACATTTCCAGGAGGGGTTTACTACATCAATGCTCGGAAGCTAGGGTGCCTGGCTACCGACTTGAAGAAGATACGTTGGGGAGAAGAGTTGAGAGTGATATTCTACTTGGTGCCCACACGATTGGACCAGACTGTTTCGGGCAACTCCAACCAAACCATCAACGACTGGCTCTTGGAGAAGGTCACCAATGTGATTCCAGCAAACCGAGTCAAAACCTTTGGATTACTGAAAGCGGAACTCCGGCCCGATATCTTAGTTTATTATCCCCTCAAGAATGTGTATAAGAACTATTACACGAATGAAGTAGTGCATCATGTCAATACCATTTCCTAGGCGTATGTTATACGCAATCCATAAAGCCATGTAATAAGCGGTCATCAGTCATTCTAAACCTTGAGGAGTTTCGATTGTAATAAATTTCCATCAATAAAGTGCTTTTTGTCTCTGAATCTCTGTCTCTTGATAAAGTAGAATCTTGAATTTTATTTAAAGTCTCGTGTCTATTTTGAAATCCAAGTAATGGTATCAAGAATTTCGTATAACCCATGTAGGTACCGCCTGTTGCTCTGTACTCGGCAACGCAAGAGAAGAAGCTTCTCCTCAAACAAGCCCAACCTCCGATCTTTAAGGGCGAGTTGGAAAATGTAGAGAGAGATGCGGAAGTATGGATGGAAGCCATGGACGATTACTTTGAAGCTGCGGGAACCCAACCCATAAATCAGACCATGCTTGCGATGTTCCGCTTGACTGGCGATGCCAAGATATGGTGGAAGCAACATTGCAGAGACCTGGACATTAAAGGATCTTCCCAATCTTGGGGAGACATCAAAGCTGCGCTAATGGGGCGTTATTTACCACCTACGTATAGGACCTTGAGAATGAATGAATTCTCTTCACTTCGGCAGTTGAATTCAACTGTCGAAGAATACTATGCAAAGTTTGTCACTCTTCGGAGATATGCTCCTAAGATGACCTTGGAACAATAGGTGGCAAGGTTCTGTCAAGGACTAATCGATCCCTTGAACACTCGGCTGGAGGCTCTCAGGCCGTCAACACTACAGGATGCCTTGTTGAGGGCTAAACCTCTAGCTCTCGAAGTACAAAAGGCTAATCAGAATAGGAGGAATCATTGGGTAAAGAAGGCAAGGAACACGGCTTGGGACAACAGACCAGCCAACCAAACCTATAACCAGCGCCCTATTGTGGCTACCACCACAACCATGGAGTTCCTTGATGTTCGATGCTATGGTTGCGGCGAGCATGGACACTATAGATCCAATTGCCCCACGAACATTCATGCAACCAACGCCAATGCCATACCCTTGAATACCCGTGGGCGTGGCCAAGCTAATGGAAGAGGAGGACGCGGAAGAATGAACAGAGGGCGAGGGCGTGGAGCTACCGCCAGAGTGAATGCCGCAGTAGTTCAACCAAGTGTGGGTGATGAAGCAGTGGAGAGAGCAACCCTACATGCTGCAATTGACAATCCCAATGGTTGCAAGCAATACGCAGTCATTCATACGCCAGGATCTCTCAGAGGTGAACAAGTTAACTTCCTTATAGATTGTGGTAGTACTCTTTCATTTCTTTCACCCACATGCATGAGAAAGCTTAAGCTAGATAAGTATCAGTCAAGCAAGCTAGTTGTCGAGTTAGCAAACGGCAAGGAGGTAGTATCTCAACATTCTGCAGGAAAAATTGACTTTGATTTAGGGGGACACCCAACTTCTGCCCAATTTCGAACCCTACCCTTAGGATTCTTTGATGGGATACTAGGGATGGACTGGCTAAAGCAAAATAAGGCCCATATCCATTGTGCACAAGGAAACTTTACATTTACAGATAACTTGGGTAATGAAGCCTTAATCCAAGGGAAAAATGGGAGACCTAGGGCTATTCTAGTTAAGGCCAGCAGACTCTTGAAGGGACTAAGAAAGGGTCAGCAAATATATGCAGTTAAACTCAATAAGGTGGACCAATCAAATACCTCACTTCGACCAGACTGGCTGAGGGAGTATGATGACGTATTCCCCGAAGACCTTACGAATCTTCCACCACACAGAGAGGTAGATCATGGGATTGAGACTATCCCTGGGTGTGAAACTATCTCAAAAAGACCTTATAAAATGTCACTTCCGGAGGCCATCGAACTCAAAGAACAACTTAGGCAACTCATTGAGCAAGTATTCATTCGACCCAGTACTTCTCCTTGGGGTTCTCCAGTTCTTTTTCAGAAGAAGAAGGACGGGACCTTAAGGCTATGCATAGACTACCGTGGACTGAATCAAGTAACTGTCAAGAACAAGTATCCAATTCCAAGGATCGACGGAACTCATGAAGAAAGGAATGAGGATCGATTGGAAGACCGAGCACGAGTCTAGTTTTGCTAAGCTAAAAGAATTCTTGGTCTCAGCTCCTATTTTAAAGCTTCCAGACTTCAGTAAAGAATTTGAAGTAGCGACAGATGCTAGTAAGTCTGCTCTAGGTGGAGTTCTTACTCAAGAAGGAAGACCGGTGGCGTATACTTCGCGAAAGCTGAGGGATCATGAGAAGAATTATCCCACTCATGATCTGGAACTTTTAGCAGTTATACATGCACTGAAGTTATGGAGACATTATCTTCTTAGACGCAAGTTTCAGTTGGTTACAGACCACAAGATTTTAAAGTGGATTTTTACTCAACCCATTCTCAATATGCGACAACGGTGATGGATAGAGCTATTACAGGAATATGACCTTGACATAAAGTATAGACCAGGGAAGGAAAACGTAGTTGTAGCTGGTCTTAGCCGAAAATCGTTTCTCGGAGCTATCTCTATTCCAAATAACCCTATCTGGGATAGAATCAAAGAAGCATCCCTCGAAGATCCAGAGTACCAACGTATGACTTCATTAGTCCAACAGAATAAGATGCCTGAAGCTAAAGATTACTCTCTTATGGGAGGATGTCTTTACTACAGACATAGACTCTGTGTACCCAGAGACCCAGCTTTAAAGAAGGCCATTCTATATGAAGCACACGATAGCCCTACATCCGGACACCCAGGCTATGCTAAAACTCTTCACGCCGTCAGAAGGATTTATTTCTGGTCTGGAATGAAAGGAGACATACTTCGCTATGTGAGGTAATGTCTTTCTTGTCAATGGATAAAGGCCAAAAGGATCAAATTACCAGGGCAACTTCAACCTCTTGACATACCCCAGATGAAGTGGGAATGCATCAGTATGGATTTTGTTACAGGGTTACCTTCTACAGGAGGTTATGATTCTGTTTTCGTGGTTGTTGACATGCTCACAAAAGTGGCTCATCTAATACCCGTAAAGACAACCTTTACTGCTTCAGATATTAGTCGGGTATTCATCAAGGAGATTTTCAGGCTTCATGGTCTACCCAAGCGTATTGTCAGTGATAGAGATGCCAAATTTACATCAAAATTTTGGACTTCTCTTTTCCAATCTATTGGGTCACAATTAGCTTTCAGTACAGCATACCATCCACAAACAGATGGGCAAACTGAAAGAGTTAATCAAGTCATCGAGGACATTCTCAAAGCCTATTGTTCGCAAGAACCAAAGAAGTGGTTACAATATCTACCTTTGGTAGAATATGCTTATAACTCTTCCGAACATAGAAGCATTGGAATGTCACCTTTCAAAGCTCTTTATGGACAGGACTGTTTAGCACCACTGAACTTTTCAGATCCAACCATCAGAGTAGAAGCCTCTAGAAAGATGTTAGAAGATATGGAAGCACAGACTAGAGCCATTCGCCAGGACATTCAGGCAGCTCAAGATAGGCGGAAGCACTATGCAGATAAGAACCGCACAGATAGAACTTTCAAGGAAGGAGACAAGGTTTTTCTCCGAGTCCGACCTAAGAAAAGCAATTTATCGCTAGGCAGGTACAAGAAGCTAAGCCCAAGGTATTGTGGACCATTTGAGATCGTTAAGGTTGTAAGTGACCAGGCCTACAAGCTAAAGTTACCTGCGAACTTGAAGGTTCATGATGTATCCCATGTCAGCTTACTCAAACCCTATATTCCCAATCCTGATCAATTCTTGGACTCATATCAGATAGTCATGCCAGCACAAGGAGTTCTCGAGCTCCAACCTGACTATGTACTTGAAACAAGGGAAAGAAAGTTACGCAACAGAACTATCACGGAGCATCTAGTAAAATGGAAGGATTACCCTGAAGAAGATGCAACTTGGGAGGACGAATCGACGCTCTTAAAAGATTACCCAAACTCATTCTTGAGATGAGGACATCTCAAATTTTTCACGTTGGGGAGGTTGTAAGGTCTATGACCCGATCACAAGAGCACCCTTGTACCACGAAATGAATACAATGGAATAAGTTACTATTTTTAGCAGTTTTCCAGATTCTGTCAGTGCCATGATGTTTAGAATGTTATAAAGCTTCAAAATGTGAATTAAAATAATTTTTGTGAAAATTTTCTAAAAATAGTAAGTTTTTGGTCACCCGAACCGTCCAGTCTCGACCGTCTCGAAAATTTGCACCTGTACCCCGAATTCGAAAAAAATGCATTTTCGGACCCCGGTGGGGGTCTGCTAAATATGGCAGGTACTCAGACCCGTACGTCTTAGTTAGAGCTTAGTATAGCAATTTACGGCATCAAAATCCGACTCGTATGGCCCGTTTTAGCCTAAAACCAATTTTTCACAAATTTGTCCGGGAGGCACCGGGGGCCCGAGGCTGTGTGGGAACAGGTCCCAACCCACTCTCGACCTGCTTTAGCAGCTAGGGGGCGCCCTCTTGCTTTTGGAGTCTTGGGGAAGCTGCCAAGCCTGCAACTCAGTGTGAGAGTCAATTTACTGAGCCAACTCGACACTTGGTGGGTAGGCAACTGGACTTGCCATGCAAGGAGTGAGTGCTCATCCAGATGCAATTAGCAACACAAATCGATTTTCAGCCTGTAGGAGCCTATTTAAAGGCCTACACACACACACACACACACACACACACACACACACACACACACACACACACACACAGACATATATGCTCACACACACACATTGCATACTCACACACCTACACACTGGGAAGGTGCTGCCGATACACACACAACTTTTGAAGGAGAAGCAAGGAGGGAGGTGCTACCGAATTTCCCATCTCGAGGATTCATTACATCAGAAATTTAAGAGGATTCTCAGCCCCTAATCACGGTAATTATGTTTTAATTACTACTCTTCTTAATCTCATCATTACCCACTCATAATTCTTGTCTACTATGCCTACTTTTAGCTATAATTCTCTATAGCTGCTCTCTAAGTTTTCATAGCTATACTTCATTACATAATTATCATTCATTTAGTTAATTTATTCAGCCATTCATCATCCTTAATCAAGGATTAATGCATGATTAGGAAAGATTCTCTCTCTAGGCGGTATAGTCAATAAATTGTCAGCTAGTAATAGTGTAGATTTGTCAGAATTCAATCTTTCACTACTCAATAGAGTTGTAATTAAATTATACTTAATCTTCTCCCACATTTAGATGCGATTAAGGCTGAAAATTAATCCGTCATTAGTCCAATAAGAAGAAGGTTTTTCCATCACACATGCCTGCGGTCACTCTGCACCTTCATATTGCTCTAGGAAAATGAACGAGCTTGCTTACTTCATATCTTTCGTGAATCAATTAGAAAAACTCTTAATTTCTTAATCATCTAAGCCAAGTAATTAACCTTAGAGTCGTTTCCCATAGGGTGGATACAGAATTACCCTTAAAATTTGCTAGGGCAAAGAGGGAAAAATCTAACCTCGTGCATAAGGAGGAGTCTTTAATAAATCTAATCTGCCGATTGGTTTGTCATGTTACTCTCGGACCTTAGCTCTTTTTTTTTCAAGTCTATCATTTAAGTAGTGAGAAAAATGGCCCCGGTTAAGAGAACTCGCTTCGGTGGAGCCCACGACCGCGAGGCGGGAACAAGCAATGTCAACGGAAAAGGAAAGGCTCCCATGGACGAGCAAATACCGGCCATCTCACGGGCTATTGACGAAGAAATGGAAGAGGTAGGTCCCAATTTCTATTCAAGTTGTTTAATTAACATTGCATACGATTAGTTAGGAATGAACATATCCCCGAACATGTTGGAGAAATCCGACAGAAACCTCGGCATTGAATGCATAGTACATTTAAGTATAAAGTAGGAAAGAAATATTGATGGGTATGCTGTTTGCAAGAGGAAAGAATGTTTGCTAGGGAAAATTTAGCTCGACACGTTCATTTTATTTCCAATGTTGAATCAGTCCTGACCCCCCTACTGATCACAGGGGGCAGAGTTCCTCGTTAGGGCTCTTGAATCCACGACTTGCTTTTTATGCGGTGGATACCCACGACTTGCTTTCTATGCGGTGGGAACCCACGTCTTGCTTTCTATGCGGTGGGAGTGTCCATGACGTGCTTTCTATGCGGTGGACATACCTAGTTGTATGGGCAGCTAGGCGACAACGAGAGGAGTGAACTCTCGCTGGAGGGGGGATGTTGTACCTCCAGAACATTGGAACTTTTATGAATAAGTTTGAGTAGAATTTTTACTAGAATTCTGTCTTGGTGTTGTTTGCAATACTGGTTGAAGGGCTGTTTTAACGAACCATGTGATTCGGAATTAAACAAGGAATATCTATGTTGAACAACCTTTGTGGTAGTAATTAGGTCACACGAGGAAGTGTGAGTGTGGGGGTGGAAAGTGGGGGCTTGGCTCGGGTTGCCAATGCCTACGAGATGGGTGGTCCCGATTGGTCGGGAACTCTCTGTCCCCATAGTGCTTACTCGATATTGGTATTACTCATTGCCCCTAGAGCGGCGAATCCTCGAGAGTACGTGCCTCTGAAACATGGGGAAAAAGGCACTCGGGGTTTTCTCTCCTCTTGGAAGGTGGGTCTTAGGATCGCTAGATAGTTAAGTACGCTTCCCCTGCGAGGTGGAGCTAGATCTCATTGCTAGTAGGCTCGAACTCGACTCACTTTGTGATGAGAGATCGTCCGCTAGTTGAACCCTGAACCATTTTGTTTGCTTCCGCTATAGATCTAGTGGCCACCAGGTTTACCATCAGATCCGTTGTTTGATACGACGGGGTGGGGACCTCACAAGGTGCGTGCGTGTGTGTGTGCTTGGAATCTGGAAAAGAGGTGGATAGGTTGATG